>NW_015174351.1:188242-249931 GCF_001447785.1 Gekko japonicus
AGCCTGTAAACCTGTTTATTGTATTGTGAGGTTACTACTTAAGCTGTTGCTCTTTAAACAATTCCCTTGTTTTCCCATGTCTCTGGAACAGTTTACAAATTTACATAAAGAGTATATTGTTCAGGGGAAACTGTCAAAATTTCTTCAGAAATCTTCCATTATATTCCTTGTTGTTCTGCTGTTTTTCCATCTACATCTATATTTTATTATTAAGAGGCATGCTTTTACTGTTGTGATTTGAAGTATGTCAAAACAGTGCATTAAATTATTCTCAATTGTCATTATCTAAGTCTGTTTCTTTGTTTTTCTTACTCATGGGCCAAGTCTGCAAAAGAGGTATATGAGTTGGTACACTGGGAAATCAATATATGACCCTTGTGGCATACAAATCACTATGTTCATACCTATGTAAACTGAAAGTGGTGGCTTAAGAAATGGGAAGATGTGATTTTCCTGCATAGAGGAGTCATAAAATATATGTAGATGAAATTTGTATTTATATCTTTCTCTACTTCTTAACTCTGGAGACATTTCTTGTAAAAAGAAGAATAACTTCTAATGTAATGTATGGAGAAAAAGATAGACTTAAGGTGATAACAAGCTTAGATAGTAGAACAAAGTTTGAGTCCACTGGCACATTCAAGACCAAGAAAGTTTTTTTCAAGTTATAAGCTTTCGTGTGCATGCACACTTCTTCAGTTGCAGTACACAGTGCACGCACATGAAAGCTTATACCTTGAATAAAAATTCATCTTAAAGGTGCCACTGGACTCAAACTGTGTCCTGCTGCTTCAGACCAACATAGTTATCCACCTGAATCTAGCTTAAATAGTGTGTAACCTTGAATATTGCAAAGTCCTTCTGCCTCATTGCATTGAAGCTATGGCACTTGAAAGAATATAAGAATAAAACTGGATACTGATAGATGTTAGCCAGCCAGTCTTCTCAGACCAGTACATCTTTTTCTGTACTTTTCATCCAATCAGCCCAAAAAAGAGCTGCCAAGTATGAAAAGTTGCATGTCACCCAAAGTTGCAATTGCTTCTATGCCCCAATTGAATGGTTTATGGTTTATTAATTTTTTAAAACAGCTGAAATGCAATTAATTAAAAAAACCAACATAATATTGGTCCCCAATGAGGCTACTTGGTGGGTTTGCCAGGATATGGCAGAAATGCCCTGCCTCAGAGCTTTGGTAATATACCAAATTTCTTCTTACCAGCACACTAAAAATGCTGTTTGTCAGCACTATTCCCCTTTGTCCAACAGCATGAAAATCAAGTGATGTTGCTCCAATACCAAGGGAATTTCCTCTCAGGCCATTTCAGTCAGTGAGCTTGCAGTGTTTGATTTGGTTATTTCCCCACATATGCAGTTTCCTTGGAGTGCTTTCTTATCTAATGAAACTGAAGCACCTAATCCCCATTAGTTTTTTTATTATTTATTTATTTATTTATTTATATCTTCAATTTCTACCCCGCTCCAACCCCGAAGGGTCTCTGAGTGGCTTACAAGTTCCAAATTTATCCCTAGCTAAGGCCACATGTCTACAGGGGTTGGGGCTGCCTACCGGCACCCAGGTCGCAGGGCTCGCTGTTTTTCTTGGTTGTTCTTCTCGGGCGGTCTTTTGGGTGTCACTGCTCGGTTCCTGGTGTGGTCGTCCAGTTCGGCGGCTTCTTCTTTCTTTCTTTCGGCGGGCTCGTCTGGTATGTGGGTTGTATTGACTTACAGCCCAGCTAACGTCCATATGGCTTCGCTGCGCTTGCGTCATGTCACCACCTCCTTCTGTGGCTCCGCCTTTGTCTCCACCTCCACCGCTCCACTTGCCTTCGCTCTGCCACTCCGATGCTACGCTACTCCATCGCCGCCATTTCCACCGTCACTGCTGCAGTCGCTTCTACTGCTCCTGCCACACACCCCCGTATGGGGAGGGTGCCCCCTGCCACCTAAGGGCAGGTACCCATTCATCTACTCGCTTATATTAATTGCTTTCGAACCGATGGGTGGGCGGGAGCTGGGACTAGGGCCAGGAGCTCACCCTGGCCGCGGTAGGTCTCGAACAGCTGTAGCAGCTGTTCACTGATGTTACCAGCAGGCGTTTTACCGCCTGCGCCACCACTCCACATACTCCTTAAGAGCTAGGCTGATTTAGCTCAGAATCATAGAATCATAAAGTTGAGAGGGCCCTCCAGGATAATCTAATCCAACCCCCTGCACAATGCAGGAAATTCACAAATACCTCCCTCCCAGAACCTCAGTGACCCCTGTTCCATGCCCAGAAGATGCGGGGGTGGACCTCCCAGGATCCCTGGCCAAACAACCCCCTTTACACAAGGCATGTAAAGCAGGTGCAAAAAAGAGTTTCTTCTAATCAGTCTGAGAACAGCCCCCAAAATTCCCATTCAGACCAAAATAAACCAGCTAATCTTGCACTACTTTATAAAGGGAAGGGAAAGGTCAATTTTAGCCACCAAAATGTCTGGTTTTCAAAACAAGGGAGGTTTTAACCTTACCAAACTCTGCTTGGAATGGTGTTCCATATTCCCATCAATGGATCTGGCTAATCTCTGGATATACTTTATTTATATATATGGAGTAAGCAATTAGTGGCCCCTGTTAAGAATGGAACTGTTAGTAGTGCGAATTGTCTTTGTTTTGCAGCTTGTGAGAGAATATTTGTGGCATACAGTATAACCGCAGCATATTTTTGAGGTATCATATGCGGGTATATGGCTTACTTACAGATTTTGGAACAATTGCCATGCTTTTTTGCAGAAGAAATCACAAATAACTGAGAACTTAATTGCCCCCCCCCCCCCAGACGGAAGAGTCAGACAACCAAAGGCTGGGAAAACTAAGGGCCACTTTATTTAACATACATAAAAATAATGGCAAGGGCAAACAGTAAACAGTGGCACGGTCAAGTTTATATTAAGGAAACCTATAAACAACTAGGAAATACAGCACACTACAAAAAATATCCCGCAGATTCAACTCAGAGGGTTAAAAAGCAGATAGTTGAAATTCTGGAGGAGGGAATCATTAGAAGGCCATATTATTAAAGGTGCCCCGTCAAAGGTTGGGAGAGGGATCCCCATCCCCAAACCACCCTGACTCAGGCACAGGACTGCCGTCTTTGCCGGGTTAAGTTTCAGCCAGCTCAGTCTGAGCCAACCAGTTACAGCTTGCAATGCCCAGTTCAGATCTTCCAGGCTGGAGTTTGACCGGCCACCCTGCAACTGTATCGCCATCGCCCTCTTAATTAATTTTCCCAAATAGGGCAAATTGGAAACTGGCCGATAGTTGGCCAATTCGGCTGGATTCAGAGTTGTTTTTTTCAAGAGGAGATGGACCATCGCTTCCTTGAGTGCCCCTGGGAACCACCCCTCAGAGAGGGACTTATTGACAATCTCCTTTAGGGCACCTTGAAACCCCTCGTGGCCCGCTTTAATGAGCCAGGAAGGGCACGGATCAAGTCTGCATGTGGTTGGGCATACAGATGCGAGCAAACTGTTGACTTCCTCCAGGCTGAGCGGGCTGAAACTGTCCAAGCCCAGAGTCGAAGATGTGCAAGGGGCTTCAAGTTCACTCCCTGTATCAACTGTAGCAGGGAGGTCATGGCAGAGAGCCAAGACTTTATCCGCAAAATAGCTCGCAAATGCCTCACAGCCAATGTCCAATTCCCTAACATTTTGTCTGCCCTATGGCAGAGCTGTTAATGACCGAATCATTCTAAACAATTGGGCTGGGCATGAGCTAACAGATGCAATCGAAGCCGCATAGAACTCTCTCTTAGCGGCCTTAACTGCCATCTCATAGGATCTCATAAACATCCTATAAGATGTTCTTGATGCCTCATAGTGAGCATGAAACCACCGTCTCTCTAGCCATCTCAGCTCTCGCTTCATAAGCCGTAGCTCCTGGGTGTACCAGGGAGCCAGCCTAGAGTGGGAGCGCAGAGGGCACCGGGGAGTGATCTCGTCAATGGCTATAGAGAGTTTGCTATGCCAGTCCTCCACAAGCTCATCCAATGAGTCGCCAGGGGGTCTTGGGTCCCACAGAGCCATTTGAAACTGTACTGGGTCCATTTGGCTCTGCAGGCAAGCTAAAATCTGTTCACTGCCTAAACAGGATTGGGGTGGAACATTCAGGTGGGCCTTCAGGGCATAGTGGTCCGACCATGGTACTGCCAAAGCAGTCATTCGGTCCACTGTCATCCCAGCCACAAAGATCAAATTGAGCGTGTGTCCGGCCCGGTGCGTGGGGGTTGTTACAAGTTGGGAGAGTCCCAGCGCTGCCACGGACAACACTAGGTCCGCTGCCTGATCGGAAGCCGCGTCACTGGCATGGACGAAATCACCCAGGACCAACAGGAAGTTATGATGGGGATCTCCCAGGTGGCATAGGGAACTGGCTCTAAAACTCCTTGCGCCACCAAGCAGTCCAGCTCTGTCTCAAGTTTGGGCTTGAGTTCGAATGGGACTCTCCAGGCCTTGAGGTGGATGGGTCACACCTCGGGGCTAAGTTGGAGTGTTACAGGGGGCCCTGTGTTTCGACCGAGGGTCCCATCGAAGATGACAGGGAACTCTTCACACACATTACTAAAGTCTGAGGACTGCATGTGGTGCACCGCTGTTACTCTGAACCACCAAGGGCACAAACCAAGACAGACCAAGCAAGCTGTTGAGCCGTCCTTCAACCAACAAGTCCAAAATTCCCTCTAACTGCCTGTATTTGACATGGAATTTGCCCCACCCCTTAATGGCCACCTCATTCTTTTGAAAGTCCCAGATAGTGAAACCAGCGGGTCGAAGGCAAGGACCCCCATGTGGACAGAGCCTCCAGAGAGTCTCTTCTGAGATGATTGAGATGGAGGACCCCATGTCCAGTTCCATCTTGCAAGGTATCCCCTCTAAAAGCACAGTCATTTTAATTTTATCAGGGGTGTCCCAGGGCAAATTCAATACCTGATGTTGGTAGACGGCAGTGTTGTGTAGATCCGCTGATTCCTGGTGCATGCCGGTGCATCTCCGGGCTCCCTTGGAGCAGCAGGCGAGGGTGATGTGGCCTGTCTTGCCGCAGGCCCTGCAGGTACTGTCTCGGAAATGGCAGGAGCGACACTCATTGGCCTCTCCACAGCTGGCACTAGGCGTCGATGCGACGGTCTCTGCTGGACGAGTGGTGGCAGCAGAAGGTCACAAGTCACAGTGAGTTGGGCAGTGAATCTGATGGGTCTTTTTTCATCTGACACCTCAGAAGTCAAGGGTACTGAGGCCTGGTGTGCAGCAGAGGTCTGGTGGTCTTGCCGAGGTTTCTCGAAGGTGGTGGCCTTGCATAGCGCCTTTGCTAGTGTGAGGTCCTCATGGCCAATGAGCTTTCAGCATAGTTCCTCCTCTTGGATGCCCATCACAAACCAGTCAAGAAGGGCATCGTCGAGATTCAGGAACTCGCATGTGAGGGCCAGTTGGCAAAGATCTGCCACAAAGTCAGTGGCCTTCTCATTGGACTTTTGCTGGTGCATGTAGAAGTCCACGCAGCATGCCATCTTCATGGGCTGAGGCACGAAATGGCCAGTGAGTGCCGTGATGAGGGCATTATAAGTGGCCACCTTGAGTGTGGTGGGCGTGATGAGACCCTGGACTAGCCTCAGGGTTGCAATCCTGCAGGAACTGAGCAAGAGAGCCTTCTTCTTCTCTTCACCCTCAATGTCCTGGAACAGTATGAAGTACTTGAGCCACTCCACCCAGGTTTCCCAAAGCTTTGGGTGAGTGGGGTCAAATTCTGGGAGATGTCCTGGAGTGGCAGCCATGACCCCGGTTGCAATGCGATGCGCATGGCACTGGAGCTGATGCTCAGTGAGGTGCAGATGGGTGCTGGGTTGGCTCAACAGATCCCACCTTCATCACCATTATTACATAGTGGGTTCCATGGTTGAGCAGACCCCAAGTCTAGTGATCAGCTGTACTTTATTAGTGATTTCAGCAAGAACAAGACTCCAGGGCCCTTATCTGTTCTCAACACTCTTTTGTTTATCCCATAGTTTGGTCCACCAGAGGGCTATTTGGTAGCTATATAAAAAGTGATATCCTGGATTGTAAATAACAATTTTTGTAGTATGGCAATCTAGTTATGGGGTTTTTTTGGTGGAGGAACAAACTTTTAGAAAACATTTTGCAAAGCCCATTAAAATGAGTAGGAGTAGGAGTTCAAAATGTCAAGTTTATGAAAGGTCAAAGAATAAGCATGAATATCTGTTTTCCCCTTCAATATGACTAGTGCACAGAAAAACTGAAATAAGATGAAATAAGTATAATTCGTAAATTGCTTCTATGAAATATTTGAGTATTGTTTATAAGCAGTGATAAGTGAAGCCTCCTCAGACTGACTTAGAAGAGAATTGGCAAATGTAAGTATTCTATCAGCATTCAGGAAAAAAGCAAAAAACCCCAAACCATTTGGTTTCTACCCCTCCACCCCTGCTTGTACTATTGGTCTGTGTGCACTAAAAATGCAATATACATGCATTGCATCATATTGTTCCCTGGGAACTGCAGTTTCTGGTGCCAGTCATGGCAGAAAGGTACTAGGACATTCAACCCTCCCCAAACAAATACACTCAGGAATAAGATAGGGTTTTTGATTTAGATAGGAGACAACAGCCACATCAAACATCTGCAAGAAACAATAGGAAGAACTGATTCATATAAAAAAATCCCCAAACAAAAGGTCGCTTGGTTGGATGGCCTGGTCCCACACTGCACAGCAATCAAATTTCAAACAGTAATAGCTTACCATCAAATATATTCTGCAGATGTGGAACCAATGTGGTATAGTGGTTAATAGCAGCAGATTCTAATCTGGTGAAATGGGTTTGATTCCCCACTCTTCCATGTGAAGCCTGCTGGGTGACCTTGGGCCAGTCATAGATCTCTGAGAACTCTCTTGATCTCACCTACCCCATAAGGAGCCTGTTGTGGGGAGAGGAAGGGAAAGGCAATTGTACATCACTTTGAGACTCCTTAAAGTAGAGAAAAATGGGGTATAAAAACTTACTCTTCTTCATGTAGCTGCCTTTGGGAAAACCTGGTTATTGCAAACTTTGGTGAGATTGTTATTCCTAAGGCAATGTTTATACAACTCAGACAGCACACTTTTAAAATAATAAATACTCAATTCTTGTGCTCCCTATTGCTCTGATAGTATAGCTGTGCAAGCTCACTAAAACACATCCATATTAGTTTAAAATGTGGAATCCATCATTCTTGGCTTACATGTTGCCATATTATACAAGGAGTACTTTTAACATTCTTCAGGTTCCCTGGTTTATATGAGACAGGTTTATGTGGCTTCATCTATACCACCTCTCATCTGAGTTTGTCAGTTCATATTTGAATTCATACTTTACTTCTGGATACATTTGGGAAATGGCTATAGGAAGACTGTTTCTATCTGTGTCTATTAAAATTAGCATGTCAAAATCATCCGCGTTTGCATAGCTCCATGAGGCATAAAAAGTGCACCGTATCTTAGTTGAAACAGTTTTCCTAAAATATATTGCTCTGCTTATTCATAGCTGAATTTTTCTGCTCAACTGAATGAGTTCTATTTCTATTCCACTGACTTTAATGATACTAGAATTTCATCCATATTTCCGGGAGGTTTATATCAGTGATAAGTTATTATGCCCTTGAACTGTGATTGAGGTCCTAAATCATAAGAGAGATTCAAAATTCACCACTTACTTGTTTGAAATGCAATTGTATTAGTAATTGCCATGGGGCATGGAAAATTTGAGATGTTATGCTGATAAGGAACAGCAATTTCAGTTTGCTTCCTGACTGTACTCTATAATTCCTTCTTCATAATCATTCCACGCTCCAGGAAACTATGCTTTGAGGTGATGGTATTTGGCTTCTTATTTGTTGACCTGTTTATAAAACATAGAAATGTGCAGAAACCTTATAAAGTAGCTTGCCATATATTGAGATGTGAAGCTACCATGACAAAGAAAAGGGTCCATGCATTCCTAAATTTTGGACCACATTGTGGGCTACTACATGGGAAATCAGCTATTGATTATCAGTGTGTGTACTTGTACTTTTGATGAAAGATGGAACGTATACATATATATGAGAGAGAAATTGTGTGAAAACATCCCACAGTTAGCCAATAGGAATTGCTGTGATATATCCAGTATGCAAACGTCTTGCTTCACATGTGTTTCTTACACATGCTTGCATCACATTGCTTTGCACTGCAACATTAATGTATGCATGTCTTACAGACAGTGTACAGAGCATGTACAATGTTATGTATCCACCCACCTAAGTCACCTAAGTTCTGCTTGGAACCAAATAAAGTTTTTATCAGATAAATTTGATAAAAGGTATCTGTGTGTTTTTCCCAGTCAGATAAATAGTATTTTGTCGGTCCAGCTCCTAAGGGGGCTGGAAGATGACAAGGTAAACCCCACTAAGTATGCAAGAAAAACAGACAAGACTTAGTTGAGATAAAACTGGCCACTACTTTTATTGTATACAGTTGAAAACCCTTGGCACAGTGTGGGGCAATGATTCCAGGCATTGACTGACCCACCTGCTGGTCAGTGTCCAGACCACCCCCAGCCCACCTGCTGGGGGACACCATGGGATGTCAGTGTGCAGGATTTCACATGGGCCCAGGCCACTGCATGATTCCCCCTCCCACTTAAATGTGAGGACTTCTTGACAGCCCCCAAACTGTGCATGTCTCCTGTAAACCTTCACCCCCAAATCCCTCAAGGGGATCCCCAAAGATGGGGAAAATGGACATGCAGGCCATATTTCCTCTGAAAATGGATCTGGCCTCATGCTGACACCACCATAAGAAGCGGGCAGGAGCTCAAGGGAACCCAAAGCTCATACAGCTGCAATGATGCCCATAAACCTTGATGATTGCTGTATACCCAGATATCCTGTCTCACTCTGAAAGGTATATTTTGTTTCGCTTGAATAATGTCTCGTGAGGGAATGAGATTTCCATGTGATGGACCAAGCATCCCCCCAAGGCCATGATTGCCTTGCCAACTGAGTTAGTCACATTTCGCTTGGCCATGTCCACTTTGTCTGGGCAGTTGACCCAATGCCTGGAATGCCTCTCCAACAAGTCAAACCAAAAAAGGATGGAACCAGGGAGCTGTGAAGACAAAGACTGCAAGTCCACAATAGTTGCTTGTGCCAAGTCCTGGTCCTTGTGGGCACCCAAATCATTCTCACCCAGTTGTATGAACAGCGTGTTTGAGGCCTGTAGATGTGGATCTGACAAAGAACAGTGGGTAAAAATAAGTCCCAGAGCATCCCTATCACTTCACAAGGTGATGCACAAGAATCCTTCCAGCCCCAACCAGTAGACGACATGTAGATTCCAGCCCAGTGGATGATGCTGTGCCCAGAAATCCATACAAACTTCTGGCCATGTGCTGCAACAAAAAAGGAAAACATTAAAAGGGAGCCCCCAATTAATTTTTATTGCATCATAACAAGGTAAGAGGGCATTAAAAATGTCACCCAAATATTTATTTTTGTGGGGGGTTTTGTTCTTTGGTGTGCATGCTTCTTTTTTCTCTTTTGAACTTCCTTTGGCTGATAAAGCTGAATAAGATATTTGATGTTTAGTTATTTATTATTATTATATTTATTTATTTATTTTATTTTATTTATTATTCACATTTTTATCCCGCCCTCCCCGGAGGCTCAGGGCGGCTAACAGGGCGTATCGCCAAATAAAACAGTAAAACAGTACAAAATATTAAAAATACATCAACATTAAAACAATTTTGGTGCTCCTCTCAGCTAATTTCCAATTTCCAATTTCTAAAAAAGATGGCCGCCCCCTAAACGTCCCGTTCTCACCCATAATGCAGCGATTGTGGGGCATTGATGATACATGTCCTCCATCGTGATGTCCATATATGGGGGGTGGATGGTAAACTAGTGCGTTGGTGGTACACTAGTGGGGGCGGTGGGGAACATGTGGGGCAAGGCGGTCCCTTAGGTAGGCTGGTCCCTGGCCATATAGGGCTTTAAAGGTAACGACCAGCACTTTGAAGCGAACCCGGTAAGCTATTGGCAACCAGTGCAGCGCTTTCAGCACAGGCTGGATGTGATCTCGTCTAGGGAGATCCATCAACAGCCTGGCTGCAGCATTCTGCACTAGTTGCAGCTTCCGAATTTGCGACAAAGGCAGCCCCATGTAGAGAGCGTTACAGTAGTCTAGCCTCGAGGTGAAGGTCGCATGGATCACTGTGGCTAGGTCATCCCGGTCGAGGAAGGGGACCAACTGCCGCGCCAGCCGAAGATGGTAAAATGCCGACTTGGCAGTGGCTGCTACCTGGGCCTCCATTGTTAACGCGGAGTCCAGGAGAACCCCAAAACTCCTAACCTCCGACATCGGCACCAATGGCACCCCGTCGAAGGTCGGGAGAGGGAGCCCTAACCCTGGACCGATCCGACTCAGCCCCAGGACCTCCGTCTTTGCCGGGTTCAATTTCAGCTGACTCAGTCTGAGCCACCCAGCCACGGCCTGTAACGCCCGACTGAGGACATGTGGGGTGGAATCCGACTGGCCACCCAACATCAGATACAGCTGGGTGTCATCAGCATATTGATGACACCCAAGCCCACAACTCCGGGCAATCTGGGCGAGGGGGCGCATGTAGATGTTGAACAACATCGGGGATAGCACTGCCCCTTGAGGTACACCACATTCAAGAGGCCACCACTGGGACAGCTGATCCCCTATTGCCACCCTCTGTCCCCGGCCTTGGAGAAAAGAGACCAACCATTGAAAGGCAGACCCCTGAATCCCCACGCCGGCAAGGCGGTGGGCCAGCAACTGATGGTCGACCGTATCAAAAGTGGCCGACAGATCTAACAGCAACAGTGCCGCCACACCGCCTCGATCCAGATGCCTGCGGAGGTCGTCAGTCAGTGCGACCAGTACAGTCTCCACCCCATGACCCAGAAATCATCCAGAAATGCCTGCAGCTGTGTTGCCACCGCTCTCTCTATCAATTTGCCCAAATAGGGCAAATTGGACACCGGCCGATAGTTGGCCAATTCGGCTGGGTCTAAAGATGGCTTTTTTAGGAGAGGGCGGACCATCGCTTCCTTGAGTGCCCCGGGGAATCGTCCCTCCAGGAGAGACTTGTTAATAATCTCCCGCAGGGCACCTCGAAACCTCTCGCGACCCATCTTAATGAGCCAAGAGGGGCACGGATCAAGGTCGCATGTGGTTGGGCGCACTACTGCAAGCAGTCTGTCAACTTCTTCCAGGCTGAGTGGGCAGAAACTCACTAAACCTGACTCCAAAGACGTGCAAGGGGCCTCAAGTTCACTTACTGTATCAATTGTAGCGGGGAGGTCACGGCGGAGCGCCAAGACTTTCTCTGCAAAATAGCTTGCAAATGCCTCGCAGCCAATGTCCAATTCCCTCACGTTTTGCCTGCCCTGTGGCAGAGTTGTCAATGACCGAATCATACTAAATAATTGTGCTGGGCATGAGCTATTTAATGTTTATTTATTAATTATTATATTTATATTCATTTATTTATTTATTATATTTATATTCATTTATTTATTTATTATATTTATGCTTATTTATTTATTAATTATTATATTTATGAATCACCTCATCCCTGCTACTGCAGGGCTCTGGGCGATGCATAACCAGAGATAAAACAAGATAAATAAATTAATTAAAACCTTAGTACAATATTTAAAAAAGATGGTGAATAACCAATCCTCCTTCCAACTCCACCAGCTACTTTGTGGACATGAGGGAGGAGGGCAAAATAGATGTAAGCAACAGGGAATGGGAAGGGATGTTGGTAACTATGTCAAATTACACAGGTCATAGTAGTTTTAATTTATCAGTTACATCCTTGAATGTTAAAGGTATAGCTGATCTAATAAAAATAAGTGGAAACTACACTCATGATCTGCAATAAAATATTTTATTTTTTCAAGAAATACATAAGTGTAAGCAAACTCCCAGGAGCTGGTTGGGTAAATAAATTTGTTCCACTCGAGTCCATAAAAAGCTGGGGGTAGCCATTCTGGCGCATTTAAAGATTGATTTTAAATCTAAAAGGATTCAGAGACCCTAATGGTAGATTCATTTTTGTGGAAGGTATACTCGGAACTTCCCAACTCATTACCCTTGTATCATTATATTTGTCAAATGAAGGCCTATTAGAATTTGCTCATAAGATTTTTAGGAAACTGGAAAGATATAACTCCTCTCTAAAAATAATGGGGGGCCCCCCATAAGTGTTAATTTGCAAAACAAAATCAAAAAAAATTCTTCATGATTGTCAGGGGTCTGATAAAAAATTGAAGAGGAAATGTACACCTGCATTACGTAAAGCTTATAGTCTTCTTAAGATAATTGAACATTATGTTTTATGTGAATTATGGGCAGAATTACACCCATCCAATAATTCTCATTCTTTTTACTCCCCACTATATGGTATTTTCTTAAGATTGGATGGAATTCTGTTATCTAAGGAGATTTTACACTGGATTAATAAAATGTCAGTTGGACTGAAAAATTACAGATCATGAACCTGTCACAGTAGTTATTGGTGTGAAACATACTAGCCCAAAGTATACATGGCGATTTAATCCAATTTAACTGACAGTACCAAGCAGAATCATAAAATAATAATGGAAAGATATTTCAAGAGAAATTGGATCTCTCTTTCTCACACATTTGTTGGGAAGCAATGAAAGCAGTGGTGAGGGGATCATGTATTCAAAATTTATCAATATTAAAAACAAAGAAGTAAACAAATTAACAATAATGGAAGCTGAAATTGGTATGTTAACAGAAATATATAAAAGATTGGGATCCCCTTTAGATAAAATAACTTCAGAATGGAAAATAGAGGAGTTAAATTTATTAGATATTAATAGAACAACATGGAAATTATGGTATCCTAAGCAAAGTTATTATGAATGTGGAGGGAAATATTTTAAACTATTAGCCTAAATTATTTAGAGAGCCCAGCAAAGGAAATTCATTATGGCCATTAAAAATTCCAAAGGGAAAATGGTTAATAAATGAAAAGATATCTTGGACTCCTTTGTGGAGTTTTATAATAATCTTTATAGGGGGAATCAGACCCTACCTTCAGCAATTAATGAAGTTGAATTCGCTATCAACACTCCATGGCCCTACTCTGGTATGGAGGAAATGGAAAAGGGTACTGTACCCAGGAATTTCCACATTGACCCCCCTTTTGTATCACCCAAAATTTGTTTCAATTAAAAATTCTGGTTCATGGTACAGAGACTCTTTTCTTAATCAAATAACTCTAATGAATGTAAATATGACACTATTAAATAATAGTAGTCAATTCTGGACTGAAGGAAGAATTTCAGAAGGGACAAAATGGCTGTTGAAATATCAAATTTTAAGTTTCCTCCAAAAAAAGAAAGTTAAAGAATTTGAAGAATTAATTTGAAATATAGATAAGGAGGAGGGGGAATTAATTACTAAAATATATAGGATATTATTAAATCTGGCACAAATTTCAGTTCAGACAGTTAAAAAGAATTGGGAAATAGAACTGAATACTAAATTTAATGACAAGGACTGGAAACAAATATTTCGATGATTCCCTTATAAATCAATTTCAAGGAATTTACAAGAACATGCATTAAAGGTGTCTGAAAGGTGGTATTTGAAGTTGCCTGCTGGAACTGCTGCCAAATTTAATGACAAGGACTGGAAACAAATATTTCGATGATTCCCTTATAAATCAATTTCAAGGAATTTACAAGAACATGCATTAAAGGTGTCTGAAAGGTGGTATTTGACCACAGGTTACCCCATTTAATGAAAATAGAGAATAAAAATTGCTGGAGAGGTTGTGGTGAATTAGGGACATTTTTACATATGTGGTGGTCCTGTTCAGTTGTAGAAAATGTTTGGAAAACAATGCTTACAGAGATTGGTAAAATAACTGGGAACAAATAAAACCTACTGTGGAATTATCCCTGCTAAATTTATTTGCCAATGAAAAATCTCAATGCAAACAAAAACACTTATTAATTTTCTTTTAGCTGCAGCTACAATGCTTACAATACAATACAATGGAGCTGCGGTGGCTCAAGTGGTTAAGACACTGAACTGCAGGTTGTGGAAGGTCAGTAGCTCAGCAGTTCGAGACCCGAGTGTGCCGCATGAAGGAGTGAGCTCCCGTTTCTAGTTCCAGCTCCTGCCAACCTAGCAGTTCGAAAGCAAGAACTTGCAAGTAGATAAATAGGCAAGAAATTGCAAGTAGATAAATAGGTACCACTTTGGTGGGAAGGTAACAGCGTTCCGTGCACCTTGGTGTTTAGTCATCACGGCCACATGACCACGGAAATGTCTTCGGACAGCGCTGGCTCTTCGGCTTTGAAACGGAGATGAGCACCGCAACCTAGAGTCGGACTCAACTGGCTTTCGAGCAAGGGAACCTTTACTTTTACCTTTTTACAATGCTTATTGCCCTGTGTTAGAAGAATGCTAAAGAGATATCCTTGTATAGGAGGTGCACTAAATTATGAAATATAGAGGCCCTTGAAAAATTAATAAAGAAGATTAAATGATTCAGGGAGGAAAAAAGAAAGATGTCTTTACAATAAGCTGCACTGGCTTCCAGTGGAGTACTGGGTCAGGTTCAAGGTCTTTGTGTTGACCTCTAAGGCTCCAGGACCCACTTGTCTTCAGGACTGCCTCTCCCAGTATATCCCCAGAAGAGCATTGCACTCAGTAGATAAAAATATATTGGTGGTCCTGCAGCAAGAAAACAAGAAAGCTAGCTCAACTAACACTGATGGACTAAAGACATGAACTATGACCTATTTGAATTCCAATTGCTAGCAACATAGAGAACGTTTAAGCTTTGGCCTTTGACTCTTGAAATTAAGGTTGGTGCTATCTAATGCAACCCCAAGAAGTGTTAGTTAAGCTAGCTTTCTTGTTTTCTTGCTGCATGATTTTAGATATGTGTTGGCTATATAATAAATCCTTATTTTGACAGAAACTAACATAAATGACAGTCTGGTTACTTGAGCTGTACCTTTTCCTCAGCGTTGAGAAAATGTGGAGCAAATGCCAGATGCAGAATTGCCTCTTGTCAGCCTGGCTTGGTGCTGGGCTTGCCATTTGCTCTGCTGCCCTTCACTTTTCAGGTGCCAGAAAAATCCCAGAAATCCTTGTGCTTACACTCCAGCCTCTTGTTTGTGTGTGGGGGGGGGCAGTGTGAAGCTTTTTGCCCCCAGGCCTCTCCAGCAGAAGAAAATTGATTTTTTTCCCCGTGGATAATGTATAGTGCCTTGTGGATAGTGCCCAGCAAGACTACCCCTGCAAGACCCCAAGGGGTGCTGTGAATTTAATAGATGGAGCCTCTCCCAGCTCCAGAGGGGCAGAGGCCTGAACTTATCCGCGGTGTGTGTTGTTGTGATCTGTGCACTTACTCAGGCAGTCCAACTGACTGAAAAAGCAAGGAGGGATAGTTAGTCTTCCCCCACCATATGTACTAACTTTATAAATATGTATAATTATTTTCTCAAGCCCCCCCCCAAGTTAATTAAGTAAAGGAAGAAAGAAAAAAAGGGAGAGGAAGTGCTGAACCCAAATATATGCACCTTGATGAAGGAGTTTTGCTGTCCCCAAGGGCTCCGATTAACTACTTGTGCAGGGTGAGCTCAGCCACCCCCATGTCCTCCCCCCTTGATGAAGCCAAAGGCAAACAGGTGGTTTCCCTGTAAGATGCCCCCCCCCCATGACGACCAGTGTCAGCTGGCACCTGGGAGCCTTGTTTGCTTGGTGCTGCTGAACACAGTGAAGTTGCCTGCTGGAACTGCTGCCAGAGCCACTGTCATCAAGCCATGGAACTGGGACCATGCTGTCACTCTGCTACCACCTTCACCACTAGCTGCTGTTCACCACCCCTTCTGCTGCTGCTTCTCCACTCTCCGAGTGGCCAGGTGGCATGGCAGGGCCATATTTATACCTGGCAGGTGGACCTGAGGGAAACTCCCTCTACAAGGTCCACCAGCCATGGCCCCCAGCCATATCAGGTCATGACTGATCGGCTAGGCTTGGGGAGAGAAGAAGCAGAGGGGCTGTGCAGCCACAGCAGCCTTCCTGGCCATTGGCCACCGTTTCCACCACCCCAGAAGTGTTGACACCATTCTAGTCCCCCAGAGTCCCACAAACAAGACCCCAGGTAAGTTTGGGGTCGATTCTTTAGGAGGGGACAGGTATGATTGGGAAAGTGGCATGGGAGGCAAGAAAGTGTAATTCCTCTACTGTGACACAGACCCAATCCAATGTGCCCCTTTCTGCTGTACCTGACAGACAGCCACCTGTCAGGTGTAGGAGGTGGGGGGAGCATGTTTGAGGCCATCGGGGAGGCTGGGCCAGCAGCATTGCTGCATCTCACAGGTGGTTGGCCATTCCTGATTTCCTCAACTGTCATTAGGTCTCTGCAGTCTCCTGTAACTTTTTTTAACCTCAGAACACTGAGCTCTGCAGCTAACCAATCAGAGAGTGGTGGGTGCAAGGAGGCAGCAGCCTGGCAGCCACATAGGAAACAATGGGGGTAGCACATTTTACCCCTTTTGACCCCCTTAGGGGTCAAATTTCTAATAATCCCATCTTAGTGAGCATCTACGTCATGGTAGGAGTGCTCTCCCCGAATTTCATGTTTCTAGGTCCAGCAGTTTGTTCTGGGCATTGATTTTATATGGTGAGGGGGATTTCTTTATCATGAGGATGGCCAACGTCATGTGTCCATGCCTCCACACTGCAACTACCTGGGTCTAACTTGATAAGCAGCATGCTGTATACTTGTATTTGCACAAAATAATGGATACATCTAAACATTCATGATAGGAATTTATGCTGAACTGAGCCATATGCAACAGCCCAGCTCATTCCAATAATGGTTAAACTATCTTTAGGTTACCTAAAATGCTGAAGTTGTGTTTTGTGTGAAATTAGATACTGTAGTGAGAATTAAATCAGCCAGTAGCCAATGAATGTGTCTTGATGCCTTAAGCATCTGAAATGTTGGAACTAACTGTCTGTTTAATGGGATTGCATATGTAATTGCACATATAAAATTACTATGGCTCTGAATTACATTTTCCAAATATAAAAGTAATAGGACAGTTAAGATATGTTAAATTTATTCAGAGAATTTTAGAAAGGGTGTCTTAAAGGGACTTCTTTGCCTCCCCCCCCCCCCCCCAGGTCAGGAGAATCGATGCAATATAGCTATCAAAAGAATTTGTGCACCTATAGGTATGAGGAAAACAAAATGGAACTGGACTTCTGCTGGATGATAGTAGAGGAATGGTAATTCAGAATGTGCTACTGCTACCATATTTACCCAAAGTTACTGAGGGGATATGAAGTAGTATTTCCCTGGTCACTACATTCACTTAATAAGCATTGTAGTTGTACATGTATGAGCTACAGTATGATAGCTTACTTTGCTGTGAACGAGACATTTATAAGCAGAAGCTCCGTACCAGCTCATGCAGTCACCATAAAATAGATACTTTTGTCACACTTCATATATGTGATCTTTCCTTCACAGTGCTTGTCTTCAAGTAGTAAACAGTCATATGCTGGACTGGTCCTACAACATTTTGTGCTGGAATATCAGCAAAAATACTGTTAGTAAAACGAGGCAAGTTTTTTGTGCTATCGCAGCATCCTACAGTATACATGATCAAATCGTACACAAGATGCATTCAAGTCAGTTGTGTAAAAGCCTGCAATTTATATGTTACCATCTTCTCCTATAAGGAACATTCCATTTTTTATATGTTCTGTGCAGATTTGAGGACAAGTGATTGTGTAAAGTTTTGCTGATATTATCAATGATTTCATAAAAGATTTTTCTGTAGACCTCATTAGGAGAATCAAACTGGTAATCTTCATCCCCCAGCATCAAGGTGCTTTGGAGGCTTTCTGTGCCTTGTACATTTGATACTTTTCAGATCTAAGTCTTCTGCTGTTGTGGTGCCCTTTGGCCAGAATTCTTCAAAGTTGTTTTGCAGTAGCTTAACAGCCTCCTTGGGAGAAGCAAGAAGAACTCTGTCCTGACAGACAAACACAGGCAGCAATAATAATAAGCAAGTTTTTGAATAATTCTCTAATCAACTGCTAGATAGAAACCCAGTTTAGCATCATATAGTTAGCAAAGTCAAGGACAGAGTTAGATTCTAAATAATCAAAAAGCATTTGCAGTTCTAAGTGCAGGGGAGGGCACCAGGAAGAGAAAGGATATGAAACAGAAAATGAGCAAAAAACACCAGAGATGTAGGGGATAAAACAGGCCACAGCTTTATTGATTATAGCATATGGGAGCATTGGCGCCCCGCTTGGGTGACCCGCTTGTTGGCCGATGAAAAGTTTGAAAACCATCCCCAACCCACCTATTAGGAAACCAGGAGTGGCAAGCAAAGGGCCCCACAGGAGGCATAAGCCTCAGTCTGGAGGGAGCCCTTGCCACCTGGGAGTGGAGACATGCAAGCACCCCTGATCTGGGCACACCGCTACCAACTTCCAAGACCCCTTAAGAAGGTCCCCAAACTGGTAAGGCAGGCATTCAGGCCAGCCTACCCCCACATGGATCCAACCCAATATGTAAAACCACAAGAAGCTGTATCATAAATTAACAGAGAAAAGGAAACACGCATTACAGTTAAAACACAGGAAGAAAGGGGTGTCCAGAAAAAGCAGCATGGCCGAGCATAAGGCAGGAGCTTTAAATAGCCCAGGCAAAGCCCACAAAACAAACCAGCCCTGCTACTCCTGCCTCAAGCTTCACATCAGCCCAATGTAAACCCAGGAGGGAAGCAATAGTCTAGCCGGATTGCTGTGTAGGCAGAAGAGGACTGGAGGAGGTCTTCTCCCCACCCCATTGGGCTAATGGCCAGCAGAGGCAGGAGCCTGAGGCAACGACATTGGTGTTGGAAATGTATGAGTTGCAAGGTCTCAGATTCCAGCCATTATAGGGTTAGCTTGTTTACCTTTCTATGCTATTGCTTAGACTGACCTGGAAGGGAAACCTGGCACAGAGCCAATGGTGAAATAGCCCGGGAAAAGTGGCTTGTATTGTAATACAGATTGGTTACTGGTTTCAGGTGACTTCCTTTCTAGGGGTCAAGAAGAAGGTGATTCTCCATTGTTGAGTACTTGTGTGTAACCATGCTTTCTTAGCAGTAAGATGTAGAAATGTAGCTCTTAGATGTTTATTACTTTGTAGGTCTCCTGTGTACCTTTTACCCTTAGAAATACAGTTTTTTAAAACAAAAATAAATCTCTCCTCTCCAGTGAAGCAAGGTACATGGATACTCTGAGTAATTAAGTATTTTTGACTATTTTCCAACAGTTGGCTAGTTCCATGTTAGCTGGGTGGTGACAGCTGATTGGTCACATTGAATTTGGCAGGCTTTACGCAGTGATGACGCAGAGCCCACCTGGGAAAATTTAAGCAACACTTCCAGTGAGGTCTGGGCAGAAGAAGAAAACAATGAGTACGTCTGTTCTGATCATATCTGGTGTGCTCTGAGGTATCCCAAGTCAGAAGAAAGCAGGAACATTAGTTAGCAGCCCAGTGGGGGTATTGTCACCTTGGAAAACTGGGGGGGTGTCAAGCCATGCCACCCCCCCCCCCCAAAGTTTATACCCATATGTATATGTATTGTGCTCTCTTTTGGATTGTTACATATTGGAGGTTTATTTAGCAAGCCCACATGAGTATTATGGAATAATATGGTGAGTTAAAAGTTGTTCTAAATAAATAAAATAAATTCAAACAATTGAGCATTGGACCCAAATGCCAGTATATGAATTTGTGGTGTGCATAATCTGAATTACCAAGGTACTGTGTACTGATCTGTTGCAGGACAACATTTACTCAGCATACCTTATGATTTTGAAACAACCTTTTGATTCTTACAATGATTTCTTTTTCTTATTAGCATTTTAGACTTTGTTGGTCTAATTTATGATTTTTCTGAGCAGAGTGGCAGAAAGACTGATAATTTGTTTGCTTTCTTAGCTTCATCGCAAATAGTCTAAGGTGTTGTTGTGGTACTCCTGATAATAGTGCTAATACAACATCATAAATTGTTCCCATAGTAGGTAGTTCTGGAGCTGGCCCACGGGGAGAGAAGAATAGTTTGTAATGAATCCCATTGATGGGAACCATATAAGATCTGCATTATATGTTGTACTTGTAGCATATTTTCACTGTTAAAGTTGTAAATTATTTTATGTACATTGCAGCAGTAGTGGCTAAGATGTTACTAGGTTAGGTCACTTTGAAAATGCATGGATGTTATTTTTAGCCCCAAGGGCACACAGAACACTACACTTCATTTCCTAATAGTTATCTTCTATTTCCATATGCTGCGGGGGTGGGGATGAATCTTGCAATTATGCAAGTAGGTATTAGCCATACTCAAAACTGCACTTTATATTTTGTGCCTTAATGCATCTCTGTGATTGAATGTGCCCTGAACTTCAAGGAGTTGAAGATGAGATGCCATGCCAATATTGTACACGCAGCCAGAAACCCATAATTATGGTAACATGCTCTAAGGAGAAACCTCTGGAAGGCCTCCTTTCCCCATCCCTAATCCCTAGTGATAGGATCGATATGATCCCATACATAATCAGTTCTGTAACATATGACAGGACTTCACGTTGGATGATAGCAGGATCTCAGCAGCCCAGTGATCTGCAAGTGTACAGCTGGACCAGGACCATTTTGTGCATGCCCCCAGACTATTTGGACATCTTGTCTCCAGGCCCTGTGCTGGAAGGGATGCACACGTTTGCTCTCAGCCTTTGTTACTGTTGGAAGGTGCCTGCAGCTCCATGCTGTGATGAGGAAGGGGAGCTGCTTATTCACTCACCCACCCACCCACCCCCCCCAGCCCCCCCCCCCCCAAAACCACCCACCCACCCAGTCCAGCCCAGCCCAGCCCCTGCACTGTGCAGCTGCTTTTACTTTCTTAACACTGGCTGGTGATGGCACCTGCTGCTCCATGTGCCAAAAAGCACAGAAGAGGGAGGGACACTGCCCACTTCCTTGCCTTGATCAGCCAATCCTGCCTCAGACAGAGAGCTACGCTGCACAGCTGCCCTTACCCTAGTATTGCTGCCCTGCACACCTGCTTGTTAACAAGCAGGAGGCAGGGGCATGCTGGTACAAATCCTCTTTCTTCACCACTCTTTGATTGATGGGACATTAGGTTAAAGGACTTGGCAAGAAGAACAGGTATGCTGGGCTTTTGTGGGTGGCTGCCCTGTGTGGGCTGTTGTGCCCCCATGTAAGTCCTTCCTCTGCCAGGGTTATCTAATTAAACAGAACAGAGTCAAAATCAAGTAGTGCAAATCCAGTATTACAGAATGCCATAAACTTAAATGACTTTTAAAAGGGGTAGACTTTGAGCCTTTCCCCAGATGGTTAGGTATAGGGATGGGCATGAGCTGGGAAGATGCGGTTCAGTTTGTGACATGTGTGGTTTGCAAACCAAGAACCATCACAAACTTTTAGAGGCCAAATGAACTTGTTCAGTTTGTGAGGTGTGTGGTTCACTAGATGGCTGCCCAACATGCTAGAGACACTAAACTCACAACTCCATCTGACTCTCCTCTATCTGCCCTCCAGGTGTGGCAAGGATTGGATTTATGGGGTCTAAGTTACGGCCCCCCAAAGAAGGTGACCCCAGGAAAGTGCTTTCTGGGGAAATGACAGGCAGTCATTTTGATAGGTGCAGGTTCAGGAGGTTCAGGGGTGTATAGAATGGATCCTGTGCAAGCTAGACATCAAAGTTTCAAGGGACTTTGCCCAGATGCTCTTCAACCTGCCCTCCAAATTCTGCCCTCACCCATTGCTTTGAAGTTTGGTAAACATTTAGATTGAGTGGAGACAGTCTGTCTGGAAATGTATCCATTCATGAACTAGCAGAACCTCCACAAACAGTTTGAAAGTCTATGGAAAGTTCATGCCAGTTGACCTGCCACGAACTCCACTTTGTGAACCATGGACTGGCCAAAATTCATCATGAGCTTTGGTTCATGAGCTGGTTGATTCCCATCCCTAGTTAAGTATGATTCAGGCAATCTTTAAAATTTATGAGTGGGCAATGTCCTACAGAGCAAACAGTCACTAGAGAAGCAGCTTCCTTCAAGAAGCTGCAATCAAAGAGTAAGAGCAAACTAACTTAATGCCCACTTTTGCTAATAACACAACATTAGGTAGCAACTCTCTGGTGTAGGGAGATATGTAAGGGACTGAGATTCTTGAAAGGCAAAGATGAAAGCTCCCCACCTACTTCTCAGTGCCTGCCAATAGTCTTGTAATGGGGACAGCTAGCCAGTGCGATGTAGTGATTAGACAGTTGGATTAGGATCTGGAAGGCCCAGGTTAGCATCCCCACCCTACCATGCAAACTCACTGGGTGACCTTGGACCAGTCAGTCTCTCTAACATTCCTAACAGAATTGCTGTGAGGATAAAGTGGAGATGAAGAGAATGATGTTGTAAGCTGATTTGAGTCCCCATTGGGGAGAAAAGTGGGGTATACATAGTGCACATGATGCCAATGCTTCCCTCCAACTTTCCCAGTTCCACTTTGTCCTTTTGCTTTGTGAATAGCTTAAAAGATCCACCTGAAGCCATTTGTCCCTGACGATGGGCATTCTTCCTGAGTGTTGTGTTTCCCCGCTCAGTGTTTACTGTATGTTATATGTTATGCAACTGGAATCCTGTTACATCCGCTGACTGCCACTAGGCACCAGCGACTCACTGCTGAGCTTAACTCCCTAGGAACAATAGGGACTAGGCTCCTGGACTTTCCTTGGGGAACCAATAGGGACTTTGGCAGGAGGTTTAAACCCACCAATAAGATCTAGAGGGGTTCCCAGGTACTGTATATAGTTGGCCACCAGCCGGTATTCTGTGTTCTAGTTGTGTACCAGTAAACCATGCTGATCACTACATCTGTCTCTGTGGTTTCTACATGTGTCTAACCCACTACATGACAAGTCCCTTGGTCCAAAGCCATTGAACAGCCACCTTTGAATACCAGTGCTAGGAAACGACGTCAAGAAAGGACTTGGCCTCTATGCCCTGTTGAAATATCCAAATGCCTTTCTTTCTATTAGTTTCTTCCATGTCCCCCTTTATGATAGCTTTCTTGTAAGCTGAGCACAGTGGAAAAAACATACTCTGATGTAGCAATTGCCAGGGCTGTTCCATAGCTACGATCCTCACTGGGTATGGGGGTCCTATTCCTTGACTTTTGTCCAGGGTCCCAGAATCACTAAAACCACCTCTGCATCTTGTGCTGTTATTGTAAGCCTCTGTTTGTGATATCAATGAGAATGCTAGCTTTGTATGAGTAGACTGAAGGTAGAATGCAAAGAAAGGAAACTGGGGTACTCTGTGCTCTCCCCCTACTGCATTAACTTCAGAGAAATTTCTGGTGGCTTCAAATGAATGGAACAGAGGTAAAGAGCTGTGAACAAGGTTAATTCCTAGATTCAAGATAAGCTATTAAGGGACTCATGAAACACAATTTCTTGAAGAAGAAAAAAGTAATGTGCATTTTAGACCATGCTAACCAAGCGGTGGCTCAAGTGATTAAGACGCTGAACTGCAGGCTGTGGAAGGTCGGTAGTTCAGCAGTTCAAGACCCAAGTGTGCCACATGATGGAGTGAGTTCCTGTCTCTAGTTCCAGCTCCTGCCAACGTAGCAGTTCGAAAGCAAGAAATTGCAAGTAGATAAATAGGTACCACTTCAGTGGGAAGGTAACAGCGTTCTGTGCACCTTGGTGTTTAGTCATGCCAGCCACATGACCACGCAAATGTCTTTGGACAGCGCTGGCTCTTCGGCTTTGAAATGAAGATGAGCACTGCAACCCTAGAGTTGGATTTGACTGGCTATCGAGCAAGGGAACCTTTACCTTTACTAATCTTAAAAACAACATGAATGAATTTTTTTTCTTGCTATGCTGGGGTTTACTCTAAGGGGTTGTGAGCATAGTTTTTGCATCATGTTACACTATCCATAGCTTTTTCCCTAAAAACTTTTTTTCCACTTGAGGTGGCACCCCTTCAATCCCACTGGAGCACGGATCGCCTCCCCAGAGGTAGGGGAGAGCGTCTGCCATCGCCCAGCCACAGACCGGAAGTCAATTTCTCTCATTTCTAACAGGAACATTTGTTGGTATGATGAAAAATGCATGGGAAGGTCTAAAAATTATTTGCAAGATGGAAAGAAACTTACTAAATCTGTGGATACCAAAATAGCTTCAGTGACATATAGTCACCATAATAACCTGAGGAACAAATGAGTACAATTTTGTGTGTGAAAACAAAGCAGTTTCATTAATATTACATCTGTCTGGTAATAATAGGATGAATGATGTATGCTGAGATTTTATGTAGGTAATTAATTCTATAATAGTGTTTTTTTCCTGCTTCTGAATGTCCTGTAGGCTGTAATAAATAATGAGGCCAAGTTACTAACATATGGAGTCTTAAGTGTCATCTGGTGCTAAAAGAATGGCTATACAGATTTTATACCCTCTTTCAAAACATGTTACATTATCATCTGTCATTTACAGCACAATCTTAAGGGGGGGGGGACTGAAAGCACTCAAGGAGCAAACTGACCTTTGCGCCAGTATATGTCTAAGGCACATCAGTGTAAGGGTCAGTTACAATAGTGCAGTCCCCCAGTCCTGCTCTGTCACTCTTGGGAGCCAGCAAAGAGTTGCAGTGGCCGGCCATTGGTGCAACTGAGGTGTAGGCCCCTGTGCCGGCATGGTTGTGGGCAGTTTTGGGGGTGTGGCCAGAGGTAGTTAGCTCCCTAAGCCCTTTCAGCCTGGGAACGCCCCCTGCCAGAAGCAGAGAGTTATGCTAACAAAAAACATGACATGGCCTATAGGTGTCAGTTGATCTGAAAACTTAAGTTGTCCCTCCACCGCTGAATTCTCACCAATTAGGTTCAGAGGAGCTCAAAATGCAGACTACAGGCTTAGCCAATCACCTCCCTCACTGGGGTGGCTGAGCTTCCTCCCCAGCACCCAATCACACCCCCAACACTACAAAAACTTCAGCCAGGACATCTTAAAACTCAGTAGTTAAGGCATGCGGCACGGGACTCTGTCTCAGAGCTCCCTGCCATGCAGACTTAGAGCAAGCAGCAAGGCACTTTGGTGGTGGAAAAAGCACAAAGAGGGCACTTAGCACTACAGAGTGAGCACTTAGCGTTAACACCCACAGAGGAGAACAAAGTCCTTACTCTGTGGCTGACCTCTCCCATTTCAGAACCCTAACAGGTACCCAACCTTCAAAGGCTTGACCCAAAGGGGCAACCACACACCAACAGGTAAGCAAGGACAAGAATCCCAAACATGCTCCTCTGTTCCCCTTGCTTGAGGCTAGGTGCCATGACAGTGCCTCCTACACTGAAGTTGATAATTGAGTTCATGCAGGGGTGGCACAAGCCATGGCCGTGCAGCACCCCTGACATGCCATGGGAAAAGATCCCAGAAAAGTTTTCTGAGAGATCTTGGGTGGGTGGGGGAATGCTGTGTCATTTGCCTGTTTTCCACCCTTGGCAGAGGACAGGGTGTGTCTGTGGCTGGGTGGGTGGGTGGAGTCTGGCAGCTGCTCCAGTGTACGTAGTAAACAGACTTACCGTGTAACTCTTTAACTTATTTCCTTGCAGAATCAGATCCTGGAGCAGCAGCTGCAGGTAATGCTGTGGCTGAATCTCCAGCAATCCATGAGCACTTCAACACAAGACAGGTTAGTATGATTTGGACGATACCATCATGAGCCCCATGGGGCTGTATTTGCAAACCCTGCCAGGACAGCACAACTGTGGCTGAGCCCAGCATGGCACTCATGCCTGCCTATACAAAAACAGAGAACCACAGCTCTAGTAACAATAGAGAAGAACAACAAAAGTTGTGTATATATCCGCTAAGTAATATTAACAAAATCAACAATTGCAGAAAATATATCTCTCCTTATATATAATTCTGTTTTGGTCATGGACTCTTCTGAACACTCCACACACTCCCAAATCAGTTCGCTCCCTGATCTGTCATTCAGAAGCTGTCCCTATCCACTGGCTGCATTGCCTGAGTCTCGCCTCCAATATTCTAAACAGTTTGCTATTCCTCTCCCCCCAGTAGCCAGTGGGAACACAGAGGTCATTTGCATATGTGGCCTGATTGGCCTTTGCCTCTAGCATTCTAAAGAGTTTGTTATTGCAAGTCATTGAATGTGTCCTGAGGTAAAATACATATCCCAGTTTCCCCTTAAACGGTCACTGGAGTTGCCAATCTGCTGGTGGGGTCTGAAGATCTCCCAGAAATCACCGTGTTCCCCAGCCACAGCACAACTTTTCCCCTACAGAAAATTTCCCAGCTATTACAATGGTTGCTTTGGGCACTAGACTCTATGGTATTATACCCTGCGGAAGTTCCTCCACACCCCAAACCCTGCCATCCCCAGGCTCTACCCCTCAAATCTACAGGTCTGGCCCTCCCCTTAGTATTGCCAGCCTCCAGGCAGCACCTGGAGATCTCCAAGATCAGTTCTCCTGGAGAAAATGGCTGCTTTGGTCAATGGACTCTATGGAATTGCATCCTGCTGAGGTCCCTCCGCACCCCAAACCCTGCCCTCCCCAGGCTCTACCCCTCAGATCTACAGGTCTGGCCCTCCCCTTAGTATTGCCAGCCTCCAGGGAGCACCTGGAGATCTCCAAGATCAGTTCTCCTGGAGAAAATGGCTGCTTTGGTCAGTGGACTCTATGGAATTGCATCCTGCTGAGGTCCCTCCGCACCCCAAACCCTGCCCTCCCCAGGCTCTACCCCTCAAATCTACAGGTATTTCCCAACCCAGAGTTGGCAACCCTGTAACTGGCTATGGAACAGCTTTCCAGACCCCTGGAACCCAGAAGACATGGCATAGGAAGAGGTGCTTTTCTATATTAGCTGCCACTGCATAACCCCAAATAAACATAAGTCAGGGGTAGAGGGAACCATACCTGTTACCATGAGGCTGTCCTCCCATACTATGCACTTGAGGCAGCAAAATGAGACAGTCCTGCCTTATAGCTAAGCAGAAGGAAATAAACATGGCTTGCCTCCCTCTATTTTCCCCTTCCCTCTGCTGCTCCACCAGCCACAGTCGGGACACTCACCTGGAATTTCCTTCTAGAACTCGTTATATTTCTTCCCACAATGGGCCTTACTCCTAGTTTTATATAATGAGAAACATCCAAAATCATTTGTTGTTGTTCAGTCGCACAGTTTAGTCCGACTCTTCGCGACCCCATGGACCAGATCACGCCAGGCCTTCCTGTCTTCCGCCGTCCTCTGAAGTTGACTCAATTTCATGTTCGTTGCATCTATGACACTGTCTAACCATCTCATCCTTTGCCATCCCCGTCTTCTTTGACCTTCAATCTTTCCCAGCATCAGGGTCTTTTCCAGTGAGTGCTCCCTTCTCATTTGGTGGCCAAAGTATTTGAGCTTCAGTTTCATTATCTGGCCTTCCAGGGAACAGTCAGGGTTGATTTCTTTTAGGCTTGACTGATTTGATCTTCTTGCAGTCCAAGAGTCTTTTCCAGCACCATAATTCAAAAGAATCTATTCTTTGGCGCTCGGCCTTCCTTATAGTCCAGCTCTTGCAGCCATACATGACTACTGGGAATACCATTGCTTTGACCATGCGGACTTTTGTTGGCAGGGTGATGTCTCTACTTTTTATCATGCTGTTTAGGTTCGCCATCACTTTCCTCCCAAGGAGCAGGCGTCTTTTAATTTTTAAAATAATAAACAAGTGCAAAAAGAGATCCAAACGGTGAAGTTAACGAAGTTTTCCGGATTACAAAGTTGTTCTGTAATATTCATCCGAATGGGACCATATATATATTTTTAGAGCTGCAGAGTTTCATTTTTTTCATGTTGCATATTGCATAATTCTATAAATAGTCAGCAGTTTTCATACAGTTAGACACATCTATTTCCGAGGTCGGGCCAACAATACCGTGAATAGAAATGAAGCCTCATGCCCGCCTGCCATGGCTGGGCGTATCTCTGTTTTACTTTCCTGCAAGTGGAGATTCAACAGGGAGAGTTGTGGGTACAGCAAGTCCTGCCACCTTCACACACACTCTGCTCTGTCTGCAGTTCCAGCTCTCCTCTTGAAGTGGAGTGTAGCATCTGGCCATCCCTTTCAAGTCCCACCTGCAATGCCATCCCACTTAGACACATGCCATGGTGGGGATCCTCAGTCCTCTTCCTCATGGTTCTAGGGAGGAAGCTAATGGAGTCTTCACACCTCGCCATGGCTTGCAGTTCAGTAAAGTCCATGTTGTACCACAACTGTGTCTCTGTCTGTTTGGTTTTGACTATGTGACAGGAGCTCCACACCCCTCCCTGTCCCATTCCCTTCCCAGCTCATTTATGACTCCCCGTGACGACTTCCCAAGGACATGTCCAAGAGGGAGGGATCTTGAGTGACTTGGATGGCTGTGGATGGTTGTGCAGATGGTTGTGCAGGTCCCACTGGTCATTATCATCTGCCAAACACAGCTTCTGTCACCCAGGGGGAAGACATCTGTGAAGTAACACTGAGGGGGAAGGGGACCATGGGGGTCCCCGGAGTCAATGGCTGGGGGGAGGCAATGCAGTGGGTGGACTCAATGTTTTTGGAGGGGTGGGGCTTTGGGGGTATGCCCATTGGACATACTGGCATGCAGGAATGAGAAATGACTTGCATGGTTGCCACATCAATTCATCACAACTATATCACTACACATGGAAGTAATGATGAATGCAGAATGGATTTGGAATGACAGTCTCTGGGCACTGATTACTCTGGAACTGGAATGATAGAGCCCATAGTGCAAT
Source organism: Gekko japonicus (assembly GCF_001447785.1). NCBI lineage: Eukaryota > Metazoa > Chordata > Lepidosauria > Squamata > Gekkonidae > Gekko > Gekko japonicus. The sequence goes on from NW_015174351.1 coordinate 217,240, forward strand.
AATGGTCCAAGACAACCTCTGCTCCATTGAGGAGGGAATTGGGGGATCTGAGGGTGGTGCTGCATGCCCCCACATTTGAGCCCACCCCAGTGGCCTCCTCTCCTGCTCTGCCACTGGCACGGCTAGTGCAGGAGTGCCCTCAGCAATGGACAACTCAAACCCCTTCCCTACTATCAGGTTCCTGGATCTGCTGGCAGGAATTGGTCCCTTTAGGCGGGTGGGGTGTGTGCTCTCCTGAAAATGAGCAGAACTCCTGTAGCCCACCCCTCTCTGCCCTCTGCCTGAGATGGATGCTGAAATGGTTCTGGTGGCCCTATCCAGCATAGTGCCACCACCTCCACACAATGTCTCCATTGACCACTGAGGCACAGTTGCTATAGATGCTGCCCCAGTTATGATCAGAAAAAATTAGAAACCCACTTACTTTGTCTGTGTAACTTATGGCCATAGGGAATAGACTAGTGCTGCCACAGTCACATGGCAGCTGGCCACCATGGAACAGGTGTGGCACAGGATTGCTCTGTTAGTCTAGTTTCAGAGGGGAGCTGTGTTGGTCTGCAGTAGAACAGTTAGTGTCAAGTCCAGTAGCACCTTAGAGACAAATATAAGATTTTTGTGGTATCTGACAAAGGGAGTTTTGACTCTCAAAAGCCCATACCCTGAAAAATCTTATTGATCTCTAAGGTGCTACTGGACTCAAATCTTGCTTAGTCTAGTTGTGATTATTCCCAGTTATACGAATTGTAGGAACTAGTGAAATATACTGGCTTAAACTCATCAAGTAATTCACCTGGTCCACTAATTCAAGTACCAGGTCATAAGAATATAAGAACATAAGAGAAGCCAATGTTGGATCAGGCCAATGGCCAATCCAGTTCAACACTCTGTGTCACACAGTGGCCAAAAATACTAGGTGCCCTCGGGAGGTCCAGCAGTGGGGCCAGGACACTAGAAGCCCTCCCACTGCTGCCCCCCCCCCCAGCAGCAAGAATACAGTGCATCACTTGCCCCAGCCTGAGAGTTCCTATCTATACCTTGTGGCTAATAGCAACTGATGGACCTCTGCTCCATATGTTTATCTAATTCCCTCTTGAAGCTGTCCATACTTGTAGCCGCCATTACCTCCTGTGGCAGTGAATTCCATGTGTTAATCACTCTTTGAGTGACGAAGTACTTCCTTTTATCTGTTGTAACCCGACTGCTCAGCAATTTCATTGGGTGCCCACAAGTTCTTGTATTGTGAGAAAGAGAGAAAAGTACTTACTTCTCTACCTGCTCTATCCGATGCTATAATATCCTTTCTGAGGTGTGGTGACCAGAACTGTACACAGTACTCCTAATGAAGTCACACCATCGATTTATACAAGGGCATTATGACACTGGCTGATTGTTTTCAGTTCCTTTCCTAATAATCCCCAGCATAGCGTTCGCCTTTCTTATTGCAGTCGCACACTGTCTAGACATTTTCATTGAGTTACCTACTACGACTCCAAGATCTCTCTCTTGGTCAGTCTCTGCCAGTTCGGACCCCATCAATGTGTATTTATAGTTAGGATTTTTGTCTCCAATGTGCATCACTTTGTACTTGGCCACATTGAACCCCATTTGCCATGTTGACGCCCACTCACCCATCCTCAACAGATCCCTTTGGAGTGCCTCATAATCCTTCCTGGTTCTCACCACCCTGAACAACTTCGTGTCATTAGCCACTTCACTGCTTACTCTCAACTCCAAATCATTAATGAACAAGTTAAAAATCATTGGACCAAGTACTGATCCCTGTGGTACCCCACTGCTTACCACCCTCCACTGAGAAAATTTCCCATTTATACTCACACTCTGTTTCCTATTAATTAGCCAGTTTTTGATCCACAAGAGGACTTGTCCTTTTATCCCATGACTATTCAGCTTACTTAGGAGCCTTTGATGAGGAACTTTATCAAAAGGTTTCTGGAAGTCAAGGTAAACAACATCTACTGGGTCCCCCTTGTCCACATGTTTGTTCACTCCCTCAAAGAACTCTAACAGGTTAATGATACAAGATCTTCCCTTACAGTACCCATGCCGAGTCTGCCTTAATAGTTTTTGTTCATCAATGTGCCTACTAATTCTTTCCTTAATAACGGTTCCCACCAATTTACCCGGTATCAACATCAGACTGACTGGCCTGTAATTTCCCGGATCTCCTCTGGAACCCTTTTTAAAGATGGGAGTGATGTTAGCTATCTTCCAGTCCTCAGGAATGGAGGCAGATTTTAAGGAAATATTACATATTTTTGTCAGGAGATCCACAAGTTCACATTTGAGTTCTTTCAGAACTCTCAGGTGTATGCCATCCTGGCTTGGTGATTTATTAGTTTTTAAGTTGCCTATCAGTCATAGGACCTCCTCTCTCACCACCTCAATCTGACTCAGGTCTTTCAACACCCCTCCCAAAACCAGTGGTTCTGAAGTGAGCAAGCACTTCTCATCTTCCACAGTGAAGACAGAGGCAAAAAATGCATTCAGTTTCTCAGCCATTTCCCTATCATCCTTCAGTACTCCTTTTACCCCTTGGTCATCCTCCTTGGCTGGCTTCCCCAATGGTTTTGACCCTTTCTACTTTTCCTTTCAGTTTCATCTTCACATGTCCCCTCATATCAAATAATTTACCCCTTTTAAAGTTAAAAGTGGTTGTGTCAGTCTTTTTGGGCAACTCTCTATTTATACAAATGTTAAACTCAATAACATTATGGTTACTGTTCTCAAGCTGTGCAATCACTTTTACATCTCTCACCAGGTCTTGGGCATTATTTAGGACCAAAATCAAGATTGCCTCTCCCCTGGTAGGTTCTGTGACCATCTGTTCCATAGTACAGACATTGAGAGTGTCTAGGGAAAAAATCTCTTTTCCCCAAGTTGAACATATATTGACCCAATCAATGTGTGGGTAGTTCAAATCACCTATTATGACACAGTTATTTTTGTCTAGCTGCTATCTTTAATTCATTCATCATTTTATAATTCTCCTCTATCTTTTGATCTGGTGGGTGATTACAAACTCCCAGTGTTAAGCTTCCAACCCTCCCCCCCATCCTTCCAATATAATTTATAACCAGGAAACACTGTATCCCACTGATTTTCCTCATCCCACCAAGTTTCTGAAATACCCACAATGTCTATTTCCCCTCCCCCAACACCAAGCATTCCAACTCCCCAATTTTACCTTGAACACTTCTAGCATTAGTATATAAACATCTATAGTTTCCCATGCATGTTAAGCCCACAACCTTCCTCTTGCTGCCTTGAGACCTTGCCAGCCAGTCCATATCATTAGCCACAGTCTTAGTGGACAAGTCTAATCAATTTCATTGTAGAAAAGTAACAGCTACCCCTTCATCTCTTTGAGATGAGTCATCCCAAACCAGAGACTTTTCATCTCCTGTTGTAGTAGAGATGGGACTATATAGAATATTGGGGGAAAGCCGACAAGAGATGAAAAGTCTCTTGTTCGGGTTGGCTTTCCCCCAATATTCAGTTTAAAAACTGCTCTGCCACCTTTTTGATTTTAAGCACCAGCAGGCTGGTTCCTTCTCGGGGCAAGTGGAGACCATCTCTTTTGTACAACTCCCCCTTGTTCCAAAAACTATCCCAGTGCCTAACAAACTTGAACCCTTCCATCCTACATCATTGTCTCATCCATGTATTGAGACTCCTGATCTGTGCATGTCTTTCATGACTTCACGACTGCATTTCCCCACATCATTGGTGCCAACACGTACCACGACCAGTGGCTTCTCCCCAGCAGCATCTACCAGCCTATCTAGAACATGCGTAATGTCCGCTACCTTCACACCAGGCAGGCAAGTCACCATATGGTCAGTATGTGGGTTCCCCACCAAGCTGTCTACCTCCCTAAGGATCGAATCACCAATTACCAAGAGCCCCCCTCCCTCCCTCCCTCCCTCCCTCCCTCCCTCCCTGCCAAGGGATGGCTCCTTGGTGCAAAAGGATACCCATTCACCAGCTGTGAAGAGGCCCCTTCTGAGGACACATTCCCCTTCTCCGCAGCACAGTGCCCTGTTTCCTCTCAACTCTCATGCACCCTGACAGTGGCAGGGCTGCCATATTCAGAGTTGGACATATCTAACAAGTCCCCGAGAGTCTTCTCCATGCACCTAACTGACTGCCTCTGCTTCTCCAGGACAGCCACCTTGGCCTCAAGGGAGCAAACTCATTCCCTGAGGAGCAGGAGCTCCTTGCCCTGGGCACACACCCAAGACTTCTGTCCAGTGGACAGATAGTCATACATGTGACGCTCCATGCAAAACACTGGTTAGCCCCCAATGCCCTGCTGGCATTCTGGCTTCATAATTGCTTAAAAAAAACCCTTTATATTTTGTGGTTTTTCTTGTAGAAGTTTACTTACCTTACTGGGAACCTCAAAAAACCCTGGCTTTCTGGCTATTCCTGGGCTTCTTACAGAGTCCCTAGTCTAAGAGTTCTCTGGCAAGGTGCTGCCTTAAATAGAAGCCTCCCCCAGCAGAGGGTGTTGCCAGCAGCTATTCAAATTCACGCAGGCACTCAATTACTGTCAATAACCCTTTCTCACCCTATGTCAAGCAGCCAGGACTCTGCAACAACTCAAAACTTACCCACACACTCCCAAACAGCCCCCCTACAGTACCCTCAGCTAAATCACCTCAGCTGAAAGCAAATAAAAAACATTCACCCTTCTAGCAGCTCTATCTTCTGCTGCAATATATCTCATAAAAAGCTGTTTTCCTTTGAATATAATTAATGTCATATGAAGACAAGAACTTTAAAGAGATATGAAAGTATGGAAAGCTGAGGATTCGGATTTTAATAATATGTGACTATGAAATGAAATCATTACAGCATATAGCTAAGATAATGAGTCCTCCCACTGCCCTGTTATATGTTGCTAATGAAATAGCTGCTGCCTTCTTTCATCTGTTACCTAATACATTTTCCACTTCAAGAATAACAAGATCAATCTTTTTCTTTCTACATCAGTAACATTAACATTTTTTCTTATTGCATTAGTTATGATAACACACCTGTACTATCTTTTTGTCTATCAATATTTTAGAAGAAAAAATCGATTTTCTAAAGTACCAGGTTTTGAAGGAGTGTCACCTCCTTGGGTGCAATCCATGGAATGGCTGTAAGAAATATAATACATGAAAGTGGAGGTACAGGATGCCATAATATTGTGCTGGAGATGGTAATGTCTGTGAGGCAATTTCCTTCCTTCCTTCCTTCCTTCCTTCCTTCCTTCCTTCCTTCCTTCCTTCCTTCCTTCCTTCCTTCCCATTTCTCAGGCCTAACGTTCTCAGGGTGGCTTATAACATAAACCAATATAAAAACAATATTATATAATTAAAAACCTATCCAATACAAGGAGTTCAAAACCAACAATAAACAATTTAAAATACATATCACGTATCAGAATTCCATTTCAAACAATATTAGAAAGGAGAATAGAAATGAAATAAAAGTAAATGCTGCAAAACAAACAAATCAATTGGTCCAATTATTTTTTAAAAATATTATAGCAGAACATCAGGAAGAGAGGGGAAACAGACATAGTACATTATTCAATTCCAAGGAGTTCAAAGCAGCATACATCATTTTCTGCTCCTCCATTTTATCCTCACCAACAACAGCCTTATGATGTAGGTTAAGCTGAGAGAGAACAACTGGACTGAGGTCACCTAGCAATAGGATTGCCAACTCTGGCTTGGAAATTTCTAGAGATTTGGGGGTGGTGCCTGGGGAGGATAGAGTCTGAGGAGGGTAGGGAGCTCAGTGAGGATATGATCCCATAGAGTCCACCTTCTGAAGCTGCCACTTTCCTCCCAGGAAATCTGACCTCTGTCATCTGCAGATCAGTTGCAATTCTGGTGGTTGGGAACACTACCCAGCAAGCTTCAAGGTAGAGTGAGACTTTGAATTTGGGTTGTCTAGATCCTATTCTGACACTCTAACTACTACACCAGAACTGCTCCAAAGCAAAGAACAAACTAAGCAAGACAAACTGATCAATTAATTACAAACTGACTAATAAACTAAAGAATGAGCAAACAAGTTTTTCATGGTCACTTGCAATTCAACAGATCTGGTGCCAGACAAGTACCAAATGTGAAGCCATTCCATGGGAGAGGGACCACAATGGGAACAGCCTTTGGTTGTGCTAGTGCTTAATAACATCAGTTAGTTATTGCAGGTAAAGTGGGGGCTCCCAACTCAGAAGGGTTGGGAGCACTGCCTCAGAAAATGCTGGGACACTTTGAGGGCAGCTCCTGGGTGATGCTCTCAGAATTTCCTCTAACCTATGGTAAAGACCACAGAATCATAGGCAAAGTCCTAGAGTGTCTCAATTGAGGCTGTTTCCTGGACATTTTTTCTCCCACCCTTCGGTTTCTTAAGGTTAGGGAAGGGCAGGTCTCTCCCACCCCCATAGATGGGCAAATCACAAGCCTACTACATGGGAATAAGTGGTTGTGTAACCTAGTCCCAGGCCATTTGGGCTTTTCTCTTCTTCTCCTGTTTGTTTACACTTTACTTTTGTATTGTAAGCTGATTTGGGCATTTATGGGAGAGCAAAGAGATACATAGATACTTAAAAGTCAAAATCAGCCCTTTGCATTCAGCCTGGAAACAAATCAAAAGACAGAAGCAATATCATTCCCATATGAAACACCAGTTAGCCACCTGACTGTAAGCAGTACAATGCTTTATGTTAGTTCAGGTATCCAGTGCCCCAGGTACTACAGAATCTTTCATTATTTGTTTTATGGTTTTTATTCTACTTTATTAACTGTAACAGTGATTAACAGTATTGTTTGGTAGCCCCAACGGGAACTGTAGGAGGATTCAATTCAATTGTAGGCCTCTATGGTTCTTCATAAACTACAAGACTGAAGAAATGCTTTTCCAACTGAATTTTGTTCTATCAACAACTTTGCAATTGATCTGTAGTATGACCTTTTCTTTAAACTCTTTTACAGTTCCTGAACTTGTTCAGATATTATTAGTTTCTTGTCTAAGCTTTTTTTTTAAAAAAATCTCCATTGTTGGTCCTCACTAAAGAATTTATATAGGAACAGAGAAAGATCATCATCCTTTCTGGTAATAGACATTATCACTTGCCTATTTTTTCTTATATATATTTCAGAGGCATTTATGGCCCTTTTAAATTTGAAATAGAATTTGAAGCATCCTGTCAAAAGTACAAATGTCTCTGCATTCCCCCATAATATTTATCAATTTATCTTTTGGGTAAGCTAGCCTGTCCACTGTATTGTGCTGGATATTCATACCCACCATAACTGCTCTATAAAAATGCCTTTGTGAAATATAATATTTGAATCTAAGGCCTTGCTCAGACAAAACATACACTCTGTAACTTAATATATATGCCTCAGGTGGCACGCAAAATATAAATAAATACAATGACATTATTTTTTAAAACATGAAATTATCAACATTAAAACAAGCCACAGAAATATAATTAAGCAGCATAAATTACATCCATAAAAGAGCCCTCAGCACTTTTAAAATAAAGATAATATATATATTTATAATAAATATATAATATAAAATATATAATAAATTTATAATAAAGATATTTATAATAAAGATACAAGATTAAAAATGGCAGTTGGAAGTCTGGGTAAATAAATGATTTGGCCTGATGCTGAAAGGGGAGTATGGTAGGGGCCAGGTGAGGCCCCAAGAGAAGGGCATTCCAAAGGTGAGGTGTCGTCATTGAAAAAGCCCTGTCTCTGGTCACCACTGACTTTACCTCTGCAGGCAGGTATGCAGAGAGCAGGTCTTGGGAAGAAATGCTTAACTGGTGTGCTGAACATTCTTTGGGAGAAGGCTCTTCCCAATAAAAATTCAGACAGGTGTTTTGAAATTTTATCTCTTTGGAATGTTCAGAGGTAAGGAAGACTAAAAAAAATTAAAAAATAATGTATGCCGATAATTATAATAATACAATATTATTGCCCCCCACAACATATACATAAGTGCCATTGTTCACCAGGTTCTGTGAACAGTTGTAACTGGCTTTGAGTGGTGCAGTTATTGGTTAATAGAAGCAATAGGTTTTTTAGATTTCTGAGATGTTCTGGAATGTAAAGTTCTTCAAAAATTGGATATTATATCTGCAGTGAAGGCAGAATATGAGCAGAACTTTGTAATAGCTTACTAATTACCCAGTGTGAAGTAATTTGTTCTATCTGTCTGCAGTTCGATTTCCTGCAAAGTGCAGAAAACCTATTATGGGATTTTCGTCAAACTAATTACTGCTATTTTAATGTAAAGACTTTTGAAGCATAATCCTCTTGCATGCTTCCTTGCTTTAATTATCTCTCTGACCACTTCCCACCATTTGCATTTAAAATGTTATGGGAAGCCATGATCAGTTTAAAAATTCTGTACCTTAACAGATTTTGCTGATGTTTAGCTTCTTCCAGAAAAAAACCCCATAGAATTACTGAGCATTCCAGTCTGCATATTGTGATACCATAAAGATCATATGAATTAGGAGTCTGCTTCATCAAATTATCTATCCCAATACTGTCTAGACCAGATCTGCTCTATATATAAGGTCTTAGAAGAAGAGAGAAGAGATTGGATTTATACCCCGCCTTTTACTACCCAAGGGAGTCTCAGAGCGGCTTACAAACTCCTTTCCCTCCCCCTCCCCACAACAGACACCCTGTGAGGTAGGTGGGGCTGAGAGAGCTCAGACAGAAACTGCTCTTTTTCAAGAACAGCTCTGAAAGAACTATGGCTTGCCCAGGGTCATCCAGCAGCTGCAAGCGGAGGCGTGGGGAATCAAACCTGGTTCTCCCAGATTAGAGCCTGCACACTTAACCACTACACCAAACTGGCAGCACTGTGCCCCAGCTCTGCTCTTTGAAATTCTTTTTAGCAAGATATGACAGGGATTGAACCTGGAAATACCTTTTATACACAGCACAATCAGACCATTGGTACATCTACTCTGACTGACAGTGGCTTTCTAAGGTCTCAGGCAGAGGAATATTTCATAACAACTGCTATATGAGACCCTTAATAAGAAATGCCGGGGATTGCACCCTCTGTGTGAAAGTGAAAGTATGGCTTCCTTTGCCCCCCCATCCCTTATCATTGGTCTGCCATTATTTCCGATGGGAGATTTTTCAGGAGGGCTTGAGTGGCTGTTTTTCAACCAAATGACACCATCTCATTCATAATCACACAAAAGAAATGGTATCACCTGGGAAATCAGTAAAATCAAAGAAAAACAGGACAGTATGTTTTAGCCAGCTAAGAAGCACCCAAAGAACCCCAAAATAAGCACCAATGTATGCTTATACTCAAGTCTCTGGTTTGATTACACATGTTATATTCGAATCTTATACTGATGCACCTAAATTAGTTAAAATATTTTCTTTCTTGAAGTTATTACGTCAGTCTTCCAAGATAGTTTTCTATCCAATTGTATAACCTCACCTATTTCCCCCCCGAAAAGTTTCTTCTTTTTTATCTTGTAGTTGCAAGGTTAAATTGTCCATTTCTGCTGCTTCTAACAGATTATAAATAATTTCTTATTTTGTTGGGCTTTCTTCTTTTTTCCAATATTTAGCATACAATACTCTAGCTATTGTTACAACATGTACAATCATATATATATCTGCTTGCTTGTAATTTTGTAGTACAATATTTAATAAAAGCAACTCTGGTACAAATGGTGTATTTATGTCCAGCATTTATTTTGCAATATCTCATGTATCCAACACCAATATTTTTAACAACCTTACATGTCCACCACATATGATAAAAAGAACCAGTACTTTGTTTACATTTCCAACAAACATTCAACATATTTGGATACCATTTAGCTAAATTTTCAGGTGTCATGTGCCACCTATAAAAGATTTTATATATATTTTCTTTAAATGAAGTTGCTTTTGTAATTTTCATATTTACTTTCCATATCTTAGACCATTGTTCTAGCTATATATTATGGCCTATATTTTGTGCCCACTTAACCATTGAATCTTTTACTATCTCATCTTGCATTTTCATATCTAATTGCAAAGTGTAAATTCATTTTATATATTTCTCTTCTGGGCACATCAAGATTTTATCTAGTTCTATTGGTAAATCATAGAAACCTGTGTTTTTGTCTTTTACATATCTAGAGTCCAGCTGTGCTCTTTCCCACCAGTTCAAATTGATATTTCTTTTCTTTAGGTCATCTTGCTTTAAAAGTTTATTTTGGTTATCTAGCAAGTCTTCATATTTCCATAATAAGTTTTTCATGAATGTCACAGAATTTGTGAAGGCCTCTATTGGTGAGACCCATTTTGGAATTTTAGTATAGCACATCTTTCTAACTTCTTCCCAAGTCTATTCCTTAGTTCTTTTGTTTCCCACTCTTAGCCTGGCTCCCACATTTTCCTCACCAGGTGCAAACCAAACGTTTCCTCCTGATTTTTGGAATCAACAATTTTATTGAGTTTTGAAAACATGGGGTAAGAAGGAGAAAACTTTGGATTTGCACCTGGTGAGGAAAATCTACTGTGGATAATTCCACATAACATGCAGTTTTAAAAACGTCAATGCATGGAATTTCACTACTGCAGAAATGGTCTGAGGCAGAATCCTGCTCTGGGGAATGGCCACAAGGAGGAGAGGAAGAACAAGACTAGGAACCCTGTATACAAAAGACTAAAAAGATTCCTTTTGCCCTGGAACTTGTGTTCTAGGGTTTCACATGTAGGGGATACTCTTCATGTGATGGGCTTAACACGGGGCTGATTTGGGTAACAGGGGGACTCACATCCTTACCCCTTAATATACTTCTGGGATGCTTTAACCAGGCCAGATACCTGTATCAGACCAAGCAGAATCAGAAGTTTTCCAATGTATTTCTGGTCAGTTTTAGATTATCTTATATGTATTGTAAAGTCTTTTTTATTCAGCACAACATCTGCCAAGCAAGACACTGTATGAGACTAATCCTTGTGTGAAGCCACCAAGAACTCACTTGACACACAGTTTCTAAATGGGGAGACATCACCCTGCCAACAGAAGTACATATGGTCAAAGCAATGGTATTCCCAGTAGTAATGTACAGCTGTGAGAGTTGGACCATAAGGAAGGCTGAGCACCGAAGAATAGATACTTTCGTATTATAGTGCTGGAGAAGACTCTTGAGAGTCCCATGGACTGCAAGGAGATCAAATCAGTCAATCCTAAAAGAAATCAACCCTGACTGTTCCCTGGAAGGCCAGATACTGAAGCTGAAGCTCAAATACTTTGGCTGCCGAATGAGAAGGGAGCATTCACTGGAGAAGACCCTGATGCTGGGAAAGACTGAAGGTCAAAGAAGATGGGGACGGCAAAGGATGAGATGGTTAGACAGTGTTATCGATGCAACAAACATGAAAGTAAGCAAACTCTGGAGGACGACGGAGGTCAGGAGGGCCTGGTGGGATATGGTCCATGGGGTCACGAAGAATCAGACTCGACTGTGCGACTTAACAACAACAACAACAACTCTAATTAATCTGAGCCAAACTATTGAAAACTATGCAGAATTCTTCCGTATGCGCTTCTCCCACAACAGCCATTAGGAAAAGGCTCCCAAAGCTCACATAGCTTTTGCCCTGTCTGCTACAACTTTGGAAAGAGGCAAAGCCCCCTATACACCCAGCCTTACATCTTCCTCCACTTTACCACTTTCCATGTGGCAACACCAGGGGATATCTGTTCCAACCAGCCCTTTCCCTGTGCCCAGCTCTTTACAGTAAGGGGTCAACAGCAGCATTCTCTATTTCTTTTTGTGGTACTAGAGCAATAAAGGGCTTAGATAGTGAAGAACAAATTAAGGCTAATTTTATTGGCCATTTTTTCCTCTGTCTGGGAATTTACATAATCGCTTTAGGATTTCTTCGAAGTGCTGAGTGTTTGGTGAATAAGTAGTGACAGTCTATCACAATATTAATGAGAAGTGGTTAGTAATCTTAGTTTGATAGAAACCCCAAGATATTTATTTTTGATCATTAACATGAAACCCTGCTAAGGTTGAAATATCTCATTAAAATGGCTGGCATGTTGTCTTTGATGGAAATTATTGTTCAGTAGAAATGAATGACAGTGCCTAAGTGGGTTCCATCAGATCTTGATAGTTAATTAAATTGATTTTATTGAAACAGTCAACCATACAAAATGCAAAACATTAAAGAGCTTATTTGACAAGAAAATAAATTGATCATGTGAATCTTAATGCTGATTCAGTACTTACATTGCCATTCTTTCTTTTTAAACACTAGCAGTGAACATTCCAAAAACATATATGGCTCGTCAGGGATTACATTACACTTTGCATGAAGAAGAAAAAAGACAGCCCTACAGGAATGGCTAATTTCTTTGCATTGTAAGCTTAATGAAGATGGATGGTTACAAAGAATGGCAGCAGCTGGGTCTTGAGGCAGGATACTTGAAGCATCCTTTGCTTTTCAGAGCAGAAGCAAGCAGAGAATTTCAGTCGTGAACTGCAAGGTCAAAATCTGTTCCTAGAGGAGAACTCTTGCCTGCATTAAACTTTCACAGTGTGTATCTAGAAACCACAGAGAATTAAATGGAAAAGAGAGATCCATTTTTTAAAAGATCTATCCACTGGCACCTTATATCACCTCTTTTTCAAAATTCTTCCCAAACTGAAACAAATGGGGTACTGCAATTAACAAATTTACAGCTGGCAGTCTTTCCCACACATCTGATTCCTCATTTGTTTCTGAATAATGTCCAGTTTGAATATGAAGAAACTCTAGTTCTACCAGCAGGAGGACTAAGTATGCTACCTTGTTTGTCTTCATTGATGCTATGGAAGAATGATGTCTGCTAGCAGCCCAAACCAAATCTAAAATGATTCCATCTAGAATAATTTGACTTATTATGAATCTCATGTGAGCTATAATTGTATATTGTATATTGATTTGTTGTAATTCTTCTATGCAATGTTGATCTTGTTTGTTGTCTTCAACATGGCAGTGGAGAAGTGGGATATAAATCTAATTAATTAGTTAATGATTTCCACCCCCTTAAGCATGGGTTATGTTCAATGTGAAAGGGCTATGAGATATAAATGGGATTAGCTACAACATTAAGCACTTTAATACCCCATTGATTTCAGTGGTGGAGCTATGGGATATTATTAGGTCTTCCTCTCTGAAATCAGAGGACATTAGAAGTGCTTAACATTGACCACCTTGTGTTTCCCAGTACTTGAGCTTATGTAACACTAGGTTCAGGTGGCATTAAAGATTAGTTACAGAGGCCCCGGTCATATGGGAGGATTTGCCCCACGAAACGGATGGGTTGAAGGTGGATTAAACCGGTGTGATCAGATGCCAACATCTGGCAAGTGTCATGCCCCGCCCCCAACCCGTCCCTTCCGGCCGAAAACACGGATTTAAAAGATACCAGCAAAACACTACTACCTACTTGGAAACGCGCAGCACGGGCGGCCGTGTGATCGCCGACATGCCCATATCCTGTGGTATGCGAGGCCCTGCCACACTGCGCATGCGCACAACTGTGCAGCTGCCTCGCTTCCCCCTCGGCATGTGATCGTGGTGGGGAGCAAATGCTGCTCGGCTCGGGGGATCTGTCTGATCCCGATGCCGCGCTTCAATTTGCTGCGTCTCTAAAAGCCACACTTCTGGTTAGACAGTTCCTTCCTATATGGGTACTTTCAGGGGGCAGGGATGTCATCATTGACTGAACTGCCTCGAGGGAATGACTAGTGATGTATCAGACGGTACTTGCGTGGAGCCTTCTTGGGCACCACACCTAAAGGGGAAACCTTTGGATTAGGAACGGGGGGTACAGGAAATGAACTAAGAACCCTGCCCTCTCTACATTCCTTAGTTATATACATTTGCATGTGCAGTATGTGGTATAATGTCAAGAATGCACTTGCTTTGGAATGTAGGCTCCATTGGGGCAGCCACCATACAGACTCTGCTGGAGCTGGATGCCAATCTGGACTCCACTCACGCTGGAGACTTCAGCAAAGTCCCCTTAAGAGAAAACAGATCCTTCCTCAGGTACTTTGAGCCCAATCCCTCTCCAATCAGGTCTTATCAATACCACCAAGGTATCTGGATTGATTGACGTGTTCATTCCACTGTCTCTTCAGACAAACCATTCAGGAAGATTGCTGTCTTCTGGGAGACCAACCTGGTTTTCATTAAGACTGAGCACCAGAAAAAAAAGGCAGATTCCCAATGCCAGAAGAAATACTGGCCAGCCCTTGGCTTCACACCCCTTTCCCCTCTCTCATAGAGCTTTCACACACACTAAATAATGCACTTTCAATCTGCTTTTGGTAGCGCTGTTGGTCTGGGGTGACCAGATGGCTGACAGTACAGTGCACTTCTGGTGTGACAACATGGCCATAGTTCAGGTAATTAACTCTCTTACTTCTAGATTGGTTAGGGTCATGGGCCTGGTGCGGTCTTTCACTGTGTTCCCTCCAGTTGAATATTTTGTTTCTTGCCAGGCATGTCCCAGGGGTTAGTAATGGGGTGGCTGACACTCTGTCCCATAAACAGATGGAGAGATTCTGTCAGCTTGCCCTGGAGGCAGATTTAGATCTGATGAAGATACCCCTGGAGCTGTGGCTGCTTGGGGAGGCTGAGACTTGCAAGGCAATTGATTTAGTGATAGCACCCCATACTCAGAAAGCTTACAGCCATGTGGTTCATCAGTTTGAGGCTTTTAGGGTACAGCTAGGGCGTCAGAGTTCTTGGCCTATCCCTGTGGACCATCTGATGCAGTATTGTGCCATGTTGAAAGGCAAAGGTTTAGTAATTAAGTCCATCGGGGTGAACTAGCTGCTTTAGCTTTGAGCAGCAAAGCATGTGGCTTGGCTGAGTTTACCACTGATTTCCACCTTTGCAAAATGTTAGATGACTGGTCCTGGGAGGTTGGGTCACATCATGATGACTGACAGCCCATATCACCTGCGGTCCTGAAGGGCCTCTACAGTACTTGGAGTCAGGTCTGCAACTCAGTTTATGAATTTGCCTTATCTCACACAGCCACCCTGATGACATTTTTGGTGCCCTGCACTTCAGTGAACTTGTGCAGCAATCATGCTCTAACGCTTCTAGTAAAGCCCTTCAGCTGGGTGACATTGAGTTTGTGGAGGACCAGGTGCTTATTAAGGCTAGGTGGTCTAAAACAGACCAAAAGGGCAAGGGAGCTGAGATCTCTCTTGGCCCTTGTATGGAAAAGGACCTATGCCCTGTGCAGGCCCTTCAGCATTACTTGGGTCCCTGTAGTGAAGGGGATGGCCCCTTATTCATCCATGTGGGCAAGTCTCTGTTGACGAAATACTAGTTTTGGGCAGTGACATCTAGGGCTTTGGGCAAGCTTGTGTTGTCCAGCACCCAATTTGGTACCCATTCCTTTCAGATTGGGGCTGCCTCCACAGCTGTGGCTATGGCTTACCCTGGCCCAGCAATTCAAAATGTTGGGAGGTGGCATTCTTCTGCTTTTCAGTTATATGTCAGGCCTCTGGTTTCCCTGTAAATTCATCTTGTTCTCTATTTAACTGACTGACTGTTGTTATTTCAGTTTTTCAGGTCCCCCAGTTCCATGTCAGAGGCTGAGGATTTTGATCACTGGCCACAATATGATCTTCTGGGTGGCCCACCATGTGGAACACACAGGGTTGGGTTCACAGATGGGCCTTAGTGATCATGCCATGGTGGAGTGGCAAGGCAGGCATGGCCTCCGATGGTCTGGGCTGACGCCCCTGTTGTTTTCAGGAAGGAGCGGTCCTCCACCCGACATTCTGAACATTCACATGGGTGGTAATGACCTGGGTTTGGTCAAGGACAAGGCCCTGATTCTCCAAGCACAGGCAGACATGAGTGAGATCATGGCATGCTGGCTGGGAGTGCATTTGGTGTGGCCTGCCATCCTTCTGTGGAGGTCGTGGAGAGGAGCTTGGGACCCACATGGTATTGAGCAGGCTTGATGAAAGGCTGTGAGCTGAAGGAATTTATGCATTTGGGTTGAGGTTTTATATCCAACACTCATGAATAGCTGTGGAATTTCCTCATCTGTACAGGGATGATGGAGTTCATTTGTCCAAATTCAAGAACAGGATTTTCCTGGATGAACTGTGGCAAGGGTTTTGGAATATTGTCAGCCAGTGCATGGGGACAAGGGCCTAAGCAGAGGCTTGATCATTTCTAGTGTTTTCAGGATCCATGTATGAGGGAGTGAATCAAATATCTTCTTCTAATCAATCCAAGGAGCTGTGGTGGTTCAAGTGGTTAAGATGCTGAACTGCAGGCTGGAAGGTCGGTAGTTTAGCAGTTTGAGACCCAAGTGCCGCATGACAGAGTGAGCTCCCGTCTCTGGTTCCAGCTCCTGCCAACCTAGCAGTTTGAAAGCAAGAAATTGCAAGTAGATAAATAGGTACCACTTCGGTGGGAAAGGTAACAGTGTTCCGGGAACCTTGGCGTTTAGTCATGCTGGCCACATGACCACGGAAACATCTTCGGACAGCGCTGCAGACAAATTATGTCAAAGTTCCCTTTTTTAATTGTTGAAAAGTGTTTCTTCTCTTCTGAGAAGAGTTCAGTCTGTTGATATTTATTGAAGTCAATCTCATTTTCTTATTACTTTTGTCCATTTTGATTTTTACTCTGTGCTTGTGTTTCCAGGTTTTCTCTTAATTGCTTCCTTGTAAGTAGTGGCAAAGTCTTGGTATATTTGGGTCTCCTTTGGTCTTTGGGAACCACTGTATTTCCTGTGGCTCCTAATGTAGAGTCTTCTTCTTCATCCTCTTCTTCTTCTCTCTCGATGCCTGCTTCATCAGTTTGGAAATCCTCTCCGTTCTTTCTCAAGAAATCTTGTGCCTTAAAAATAGATGTAATTCTCTATCTCTTGCTTTTGTAAGTAAAGGTTAAGCCTTCGGGTAGAAGCCACATATACTGAATTCCACCTTTCCTTAGGACCATGGTTAAATTGACGTATTCCCTTCTTCGTTCTCTGACTCTCCATGGAACCTCTTTCAGGACCTTTATTTCAGTGCTGTTGAACATCAGTGGCTGTTTATTGACAGCTTTTAAGATTTCATCTCTGTAAATTCTTTTATGGAATCTTACATGGACCTCTCTGGGCAGTTGATTATTTCTGGCAAACGCCGAATTCATCCCGAAGGCTGTCTATTTCTTCTAGCACCTCCTCTGGTTCCTCTGCTCCCATGTACTCAGCCAGACATCTAGCCATTTTTTTCTAATGTCTTCCCCTTGTTCTTCAGGTATATTTTGAAATCTTAGGATATAAGATGCTTTATCCACCTGGAGTCTAATCAGATCTTGTTCCAGCTGGGCTTGTTTGGTGTCTGTTATTTGAAGTTTACTTTCCATTTCTTTCTTTTTGGTCTCTACCTTCTCCATTGTTCTGTTCAGTTCTATTAATTTTTGTGTGCTGTCTGCTATTTGTTTTTGTAGGCCCAACATCTGTGTCACCAATTGTTGAGTCATTTCTTTCATAGCTTTTTTAATGGGATCCGTGGCATCAGAAATACAGCCTTTAATGGTTTCTTGAATAAGAGTTTGCCACTCTTTTGGTTGGGTAGATCTTACAGCAGCCCCAATTGTTTTGGATATCCCTGGTGAGCTTCCTGGTATTTTAGGGGGTCTATTGGATCCAGCCATCTTTCTTCTAGAATTCTATTTGTCCTCCAAACTTTTACCTAAACAGGGAGAAGAGGCTATTCCTGGACATATGATCCTAAATGTGACTCTGAATTAGTTCAATTTGGTAATGTTCTTCTTTCCTTTGATACTCATGTACCCCAGCAATGAACATGATAATGGAATCGTGCAGTTTGTGGTCACAATTTCAAATGGGTATTTGAGAACCAGAGAACTGTTTAGCCTTTTAATTTCATTTACCACTTGTCTGGCATAAGGCGAACAAGCTTTGGTCTAAGCATTTGGGTCAAGTCTGCTCCCCTCTCCACCTTACATCTATCTGCCATAGCTTTTCCTTCTATCTATCTTGCCAGCTTAAGCTGTGTATTTTCTTTCAAAAACTGTGCTTTTCTTTCAAAAATGCCTGCCTGGATATTAATTCCCAATTCACTCAAACCCTAATTAAGGTTCCACATGTAAGTATAGATAGGAACTCTCAGTCTTGGGCAAGTGATGCTCTGTATTCTTGGTGCTTGGGGGGGGGGGCAACAGTGGAAGGGCTTCTAGTTGTCCTGGCTTCACTGGTGGACCTCCTGATGGCACCTGGCATTTTTGGCCACTGTGTGACAGAGTGTTGGACTGGATGGACTATTGGCCTGATCCAACATTGGCTTCTCTTATGTTCTTAAAATTTCCATAGTACAGTTTTCTGCTGTATATAGATGTTTCTAAAGCTAATGTTGCCCTGAATTTTCTAGCATGAAACTTAATCCTGCTGTGGTGTACAGAAATGCTGGAAGATACTGGAGCATTACTGGAAACAGAGCTGTGTCAGGGGGGGCAGGGTCTTCCCCCAGCACACTGTCTTTGCTACTAGAGGTCTGATAGTTTTTGATGCCCCTGTGTGTGTTTCATACCATATCCAAACGGCAGCTGCAGCAGGTGTTGCAGATACCAACACACGGTCTTTTAAAATTTCAGATCCAACTCACTGTGGACATTTTTGCTGAACCTACACATTTAGAAGAACAATAGTACATCTTGCATCCTGAAGGTACAAGAAATCAGGCTGTTTTGATCACAGCCAGCAATTTAAAGATTTTTTTTAAAAAAACAGATAAACCTAGTAATTGGTTAAATCAAATAGTATCTCAACATAGTAGACAATATGAGCTTATTTAATTACTTTCCCTCCCTAGGCTTAAATTGAGAGACAAATCTTAGCTGGAAATCATCAATGTACCTAGAATTACTTTGAATGTGAAAATTGCTACAGTGAAAGGTACTTTTGTGCAGGAAACAGCATGCAAGTAATGTGGTGATTAGCATGTATGACAGTTACCCAATCAATCTGAAATTATGTGAAAGGTGTGCATTCCATGCAGTTTGTTTAGGAAACCAGTTTAATGTAGTGGTTAAACTGATGGACTAGGATCTGGGCCAAGTTCCATGAAGCTCACTGGATGACCTTGGAGCAGTCGTGAGCTCAACTAGCTGAGCTCAAAAGGTTGTTGTGAGGTTAAAATGGGAATGCAAGAACCATGTACTGTGCCCTGAGCTCCCTGGAGAGTGGACGGGATAACAATGTACTAGACAGAAAATGTTTTGCTTTGTATTGGAACAATACTTATTGAACTGCACCATTCACAAACCATGTTATGTCTAAACTGTAATAATGGAAAGAAGTGCAAAGGCTACATGGAAAAAATTAAGGAGTTTCAACAGGGAAAATTAACTCCAGATCCACACTATAAATTAGTGCATAATGAAATATACAGATGAATGTGTGTTTCAGTCCTAGTGTTTTTGTTATAGAACAATGAGTCTCTCCGTGTGTGAACTAATAAATAGCATGACAACTGTTCCAGAGTTTATGCTTGGTAACAACATTTTTGAAAACTATTTTGTTAGCCATTTCATAAAATGACACTTGTTATGTTTCGGGCTGAACATTTATAAGAATTCAAGAAGCTCTTCTTGTTCACTTACGCAATTGCATTTTCATGGACTTCTGTAGTGGTTCCTCATGATAAGCACTGTCAGTGAATAGTCCTATTAATTTCAATGAGATTCAGTGAGAAGTGGGTGACAACACCTGCAGATATAGTGCTGTATGTGAAATATTCATTATTTGAAAATTAAATACTTACTGTGTACAATTGCTGGTTCCTGCTCCCCTTAGATAGACTTCTAAAAGCCTCTGCACTGAGACATTGGTTCCTAGGACTGGGTTACAGTTTGATTCAGAATAAACATTAACATTTTTTGTCATAAACTCTGACTCCCACCAAGTACACCACAGCCAAAATCTATAATGATGGACCCATCCAAAGCAAATTTAGAACCATGGCATACTAAGCAGCAACATGTGGGATCACTTTACTTTACCTAATCTTCACTGCTTGGCTTGGATGCAATTACAAAAAGGGCTCAGTATTAAAGTCCTTTGTGCAGGTAATTTTAGAGTCCAAATGTCATGGTCCACACAGACTCTATACTCTGCATGACTTGGAGCAGTTTGAGCTAAATGATGTATCTTCTGTGTAAGCATCACGTGAAAAGAAAGAGAAAAAAGTGGCCTCACACATTTAAAAAAAATGAAAATAATTACATTTGGGTAATCTGTTCAGACCTACATGCCTTCTGGCCTGGGACAATTAGAGCTTTGCAGTTCATGAATGCAATTCACCACAGCTGTGTACTGGCATTTCTATCCCAGAACAAACACATTTAATTGCAAAATTGAAAATCCAAGGGGAAGGGAAAAAGAGAAACTAAAAGCAATATACCAGTGCTTTCGAGGAAGGGAAAAGCTGTGAGAAGCCATTCACTATGTGTGGCTGGTTGAATTAAATCAAGGGAATGCAACGTAACACTTCTATTTGGTGGGAATGATAGTGTTTCTTCTTTCACAAAATGGAATTTGTACCTTTAAAATAAAAGCTGGTAAAGTCAGGCTGGTCAATGCTTAACAGTCATGGCCAATATAGGCCATGTTCACTGAAGCATATTTAACCCTTTTAGCACTTTCAGTGTATTTTAAAAAGTATTTTAAAAAGTATTTAGCATTAAAGTGTGTTTGCTAGATTGCTTATTTTAAGATGTTTCTGTGGTCCAACAACAATGCTGCATTGGCATTTAGATTTCAAATCCCACTGAAAGAGTTGGAAGTGAAATATGCTTTCCTGAAGCCTCCACAAAGACTTCTTCTCTCACTTTTGATGTCAATCGCCTATTGAACATCTGATATCTGAGATCAGTATTTTATATCTGAACATGGTTGGCATTAATGACTTGATATTTAAAAGCCAGTGGTGTTTGGCTTTCTTTATTTTATAGCCTGCCTGTATGTACAAGTGGATATCCATGAAAGTTGCTCAAAAGATTTTATATTTACATACACTCAGCAGTCAGATTATTCATTGACTCACTCACACACAGACACATATACAACATTCAGTCTGTTTATATACCCATTCAAAGAATATCCTCTTTCTGCCGTTATATCTCACTTCTAATTCAAAAGTTCGGAATATCACCTATGAGTCATGGTGAGGACAAAGCTGCAAGTAAAAAATGAGTTCAGGAATTTGGAAAAAAAATAGCAATTTCATTTCAGCTCAGTTTGTACAACAATAGGGTCTGGGAGATTTATAGAAAAATCCTGTGCAGAATTATTCCTGTGTAAACCTGCTGAGATCAATGGACTTAGACTGCAGTAATTCTACATAGAATTTCACTTAAGCATAGGGGCTGCTTGCCTACATTTTCCAGCTATGATAGGAAAGTGGTTTTGTGGCTGTATGTAGGAATGCTCTAGCACCCACCAGTTCAGCTTGCATCCTTCCTGTTTGCCAGTTGCAGACAGAGACTGCTTTTTTGACAATCAGTTTGACAGTTTATCAGTCTGTTTCTGGGTGTTAGAAGGTTGTTTCAATGTGCTCCTTGTACAGTACTTGTGCTTGTGCTCCACTGAATTCTACTACCCCTTCATCAGGCTGTATAACTGTTCAGATCAGTGGGCAATTCTTTACATAGATCACTCACAAATCATATAAATCAGTCATCAAAGTATGCTGTGTTGCAATAAGATCCTACCCTTCAGTATTTGTATAAGTATGTGAACCCAACGTACTGGGTGCCAATTTTTGTGGCCCAGGTTGGGAGAGAAGCAAGGAAGAGGTCCATCTGCTGTTGCAGACACATGTGCTGGCTGGCTGTGCTGGAGGTTTGTGCCAGATTGCATTTCTGGGACAGCCTGCCACATCATTGCTTCAGAAATGGGAGCTGTGCTGGGGGCGATGGTGATGTGGGCATTTTGGCAGGCTCCTCATGGGCATTTAAACCATTGCAGCCACGTGCCTCTTCTTGTTTTGTGGATCTTTGGCTCTCCCAGCCACCCACACTCCATCTTCTGATTTGGAAATCTTTTGTATTATTGTTTGTGCTTGGATTTGTCACAGCTTCGGTGGCTTGGGCATCAGGATGGATCCATTTTGGGGTGTGTGGCCTGCATATCCACCTCCTCTGTTTGGGGACTCCTTTAAGGGGTCTTAGGGTGGAGCCATTAGCAGCTTGCCCAGCTCGGGAGCTGTCATCCAACTTTACCACCAGTTGGCAAGGGAACCTCTCAGTGGCCAGTACCCACATGGTCCCCACAACATTGCCACTCCTTGATTCCACCCCCCAGAAGCCAGTTGAAGGGGATGAGTCTCATCAGACAACAGTCAAGTTGTTCAATGCTGGATCCTTCCCCATGCTGCACCAATGCTCCTTGGTTTGTTCCCAATGAAGCTGTGGCCATTTCCCTTCAAAAACAAAAATGTTTTGTTGTGTTGTGTTTTCTTCCACACATTCTCTCTTCAGTAGGCCATGGGCCCACAAGTAATCCTTACTTTGTCTAAGTCATCCTTTGTGACACTAATGGCTACTGATTAGTTGGAATTGGCAGCATCTTTGTACCTATGTAGTTTTGGGACAACCTGATGCAAATTGCTTTGGCAAGCTTTCGCACCTGCTCAGGAAGAACCAAACAGACAGGGTGATTGGTTCACATCTGATCATTTTCTATGAACATGGTAAATTTGATAGTTGAAAGTGTTCGCAGCCAGCTTTGCAACATGACTAGCTGTAGGTTATATGCAGTGATGTAAAATTAGAAATTATCAAGCTATGGTAAAAATCCCCCCCTTTAGGAAAAAAATGAAATTTTGAGAAAAAATAGAAATATATCCAATAGTCTCTTTCTTATGAAACCATAATATACTGCTGTAACAATGTAAAATACATCATTTATAATTTGGCATATGAATTGCACTAATTGGCATATTTATGAACAGAAAGTATGAATGCCTTACTATGCAGTCCAGTGTAGTTATTCTAATCTAAGTTTATTCATTTCAATAGGTTTACAGTAAATTAGCATAGAATTGCACTGTCAGTTTCCTAAAGCAAAACTGTGAACATGCCCAGTACCACAGAGTACTACAGATTGTTGCAACCTATGCTACCTTAGTATGTGTGTGTTATCTATCATCTGAAAGGCAGGAAGAAATAAATGTTGATGCATAAAACAGAAATGTTGTGGTAAACAAAAGTAAATGTATCATTTGAATAGAACCAGTTCCAATATGACTAGCATTGGCATTTCCATGTTGTTTTAATCCAGAATTCCTTTTTTCAACAGGTCAGGACATCAAGTCACTGAAGTGCTTACGAACTTCCTCGAGTTTCAATGTTCGTTTCGAGGCAATCTTTATCAAAATTCAATATCAACTTCGTAAATATTGGATTACTTTGTGAAAGAATTACAACTAAACAGTATGTATAAGCATAATGATTTTTATTGTAACAGTACAAGATTGGTCCTTTCGGGGTTCCTGTTTCCTACATTATATTATATGCACTGTGTTTATTTTAAAATAGGAATTTTGATAAAGATTGCCTCGAAACGAACATTGAAACTCGAGGAAGTTCGTAAGCACTTCAGTGACTTGATGTCCTGACCTGTTGAAAAAAGGAATTCTGGATTAAAACAACATGGAAATGCCAATACATTATTGTCCTCAATCTGTGAGTGTTTGAACTGTTGCAGCAATTTTTTGTAAATTGATGTAGTTTGATTGCTGTGCCCTTTAGTTATATTGCCATTATGACTAGCAACATATTTAGATATCTATTTTGATACCTATTTATTTATTTGTTTCCAATTTATACACCGCCTTGCCAGTAAAAACTGGCTCAAGGCGGCTTACATAAGTTAAAATACAATAATATCAATAAATACCATAAAATTCATAATAAACAATCGCATAAAGTGCTAGTATAAACAGTGCAAACAGATGGCGGTTTCCTATGCATCATCCAGTAAGAAAAGCCCATCCGACGTTATAACAGGGCCGTGGCATGTTCGACTTGCGATGGTACATTCATCAGTGGCAGCTCCTAATTGAAGGCCTGGTGGAAGAGCTCCGTTTTACAGGCCCTGCAGAACTGTAAAAGGTCTTGCAGGGCCCTGATGTCCTCTGGGAGCACATTCCACCAGTGTGGAGCCACCACTGAAAAAGCCCTGGCCCTCGTTATGGCCAGTCTGGCGACATTTGGGCCAGGGAGAGTCAGGCGATCCCTGACCTCAGTGCTCTCTGGGGCACATATGGGGAAAGGCAGTCTTTCAGGTAGGCAGGCCCCCGACAATATAAGGCTTTAAAGGTCAAAACCAGCACCTTGAAATGAATCCGGTATGCTACTGGCAGCCAGTGCATGCCTTCAGCACAGGCTGGATGTGATCTCGTGTAGAAAGCCCCATCAGCAGCCTGGCTGCCGCATTTTGCACCAGCTGCAGCTTCTGGATTTGAGACAAGGGCAGCCCCATGTAGAGAGCATTGCAGTAGTCTAATCTCGAGGTGACCATAGCATGGATCACTGTTGCCAGGTCATTGCGTTCAAGGAAGGGAACCAACTGCCTAATCAGCCGCAGATGGTAAAAGGCTGATGTTCTTCAGTGAGAGCTGCACACCATCAATGGTAAGAGAACAGAATCACATTTAAAGGAGTGGTCCTTCCTGCCAGAATCACTTCTGTCTTATCTGGTTTCTCTCTCAGCCACTTGATCACAGTATTCTGACACTGGGTCTTGACAGCTGGCTTATTCACAGAAATATATATCTGGGTGTCACCAGCATATTGATAACAACATACTCCCAAATCCCAAATATCCAGCATTCTATTTAAAACTGTATTTTCATTTCTGTATTCTTTATTCTACTTTTAACTCTTGGGCTGCTTCCAGATGGGGGATTTGCCCCTATACAGAACATAGTACGCCCCTACTTTTTTGGGCAGTTTCCACACAAAGCTGTGCAGTTTCTGAGCATGACTCATGGGGCTTCTAGAGCTTTCCATTTTAAGTTGGAACAAGGAAAAAACCTCTTTTGCTCCAACTTAAAAGGAAAATGCTATGCTGGCTGCAGGTAAAACATCTGTGTGAAAGCTTTGCATACAGCCAATCCATTGAAGGGGCAGAGGTTAGTGCCACCTTCAAAGTGGTGGTGCTAAGCTCTGGTATTTCCTCCTCTCCTACTAGACCTTTAACAGGGTTTTTTTTTTACACAAACAATTCAGCTGTGGCTAGGTTGCCAACAGGCTTGGAGAAAAATGTCCTAATATTGTTTGTCCTCTGAAGAAGGCCCTAACAGGCCAAAATGCATCAGGTCAAGTCCATTGGCCCTTGTGTATCTTTGTTTTTGGAATTTTTACATGAGGTGTGATTGGGCCCCTATATGTTTTTTAATTCTTTACAAATAAATATGTGTATTTTTACATATTATTTATACATTAAGTTTTAATTGTTGACCCTCTACTCAGTTTGACTTACCTTTTCAGGTTCTTGATCCTAGTTTCCATGGTTATGTTTGTTTCCCTTTTTAGTTCATAGCATATGCAGTGATTACTCTCCCATTTACCCAGTGTGTGATAGCATGTGTCTAGCTGGTTTCTGAAAGGACCCAAAGAGGATTTTGTTGGATTCTAGTCCTACACTGGCAGCTGGACAGAAACTGTTTTGAGGTGCTGGATGGAGATTTTAATAGATTCAGTTAATAGATTCAGATTTCCTGACAAAAATATGCAATCTGTCACTAAAATCTGCCCCCATTCCTGAGGATTGGAAGGTAGCTAATAGAGCCCCCATCTTTAAAAAAGGTTCCAGAGGAGATCCAGGAAATTACAGGCTGGTCACTCTAATGTTGATACTGGGTAAATTGGTGGAATCTGTTATTAAAGACAGAATTAGTAGGCATGTTGATGAACAAAAGCTACTGAGGAAGAATCAGCATGGATTCTGTAAGGGAAGATCTTGTCTCACTAACATTTTTGAGTTCTTCGAGAGTTCTTCAAGGTTGTTTGCCTAGACTTCCAGAAAACTTTTGATAAAGTTCCTCATCAAAGGCTCCTAAGTAAATTCAGCAGTCATGTGATAGGAGGACAAGTCTTGTGGCTTAAAGGTGGTTAATTAACAGAAAACAGAGAGATGATGATGAAGAAGAGTTGGTTTTATACCCTGCCCTTCACTACCCAAAGGAGCCTCAGAGCAGCTTACAATTACCTACTCTTCATCTCTCCGAGCTTTGAGAGAGCTGTGACTGACCCAAGGTCACCCAGCTGGCTTCATGTGGAGGAGTGGGGAATCAAACCCAGTTCTCCAGATTAGAGTCCTGCTGTTCTTAATTACTACTGGCTCTCAAGTAGCTCTCATGAGTGAGTATAAATGGGCTGTTTTCACAGTGGAAGGTGGTAAACAGTGTGGTACCACAGGGCTTGGTACTAGGTCTGTTGCTTTTTAACTTGTTCCTTAATTATTTGGAGTTGGGAGTAAGCAGTGAAGTGGCTGAGTTTGTGGATTACACAAAGTTGTTCAGGGTGGTGAAAACCAGGGAGGGCTGTGAGGTGCTCCAGAGGGATCTGTCAAGGCTGGACAAGTGGGCATAAACGTGGCAAATGAGGTTCAACATGGACAAGTACAAAGTAATGCACATTGGAGCCAAAAATCCCAACTATAAATACATGTTTTTAGGGTCCCAAATGGCAGTAACTGACCAGGAGAGAGGTCTTGGAGTTATGTTAGGTAATGCACTGAAAATGTTGACTCAGTGTGTGACTGTAAAAAAAAAAGCAAATACTATGCTGGGTATTATTAGGAAGGGGATTGAAAACAAATCAGCCAGTATCATAATGCCCCTGTATAAATCGATGGTGCAGCCTCATTTGGAATACTGTGTACAGTTCTGGTCACCACACCTCAAAAAAGATATTATAGCACTGGAAAAAGTGCAAAAAAGGGCAACTAAAATGATTAAGGGGATGGAACACTTTCCTTATGACGAAAGGTTAAAGAGGTTAGGGCTCTTTAGCTTGGAGAAATGATGACTGAGGGGTGACATGACAGAGGTTTACAAAATTATGCATGGGATAGAGAAGGCAGAGAAAAAAAAGCACTTTTCCCCCTTTCTCACAATATAAGAACTCTTGGGCACTCAATTAAATTAATGAACAGTAGGTTTAGAATAGATAAAAGGAAGTACTTCTTCACCCAAAGAGTAATTAACATGTGGAATTTACTGCCACAAGAAGTAGTGGCAGCTACAGAAATAGACAGCTTCAAAAGGGGATTGGAGCAGAGGTTCATCAATGGCTATTAGCCACAAGGTATAGATGTAGCACTATGTCTGGGGCAGTGATGCTTTCTATTTTTGCTGCTTGGGGGGCAACAGTGGGAGGGCTTCAAGAGGGGATTGGATAAACATATGGAGCAGAGGTTCGTCAATGGCTATTAGCCACAAGGTATAGATGTAGCACTATGTCTGGGGCAACAGTGCTGCTTGGGGGTCAACAGTGGGAGGGCTTCTGGAGTTCTAGCCCCACTGGTGAACCTTCTGATACACTGACAGTGTTGGACTGGATGAGCCACTGGCCTGATCTAGCACAGCTTTTCTTATGTTCTTATGTTCAGTTGACTTACATGTTGCTTCATTGTAAGTACAACTGGAAAGTTCAATGCAAGACATAGAGAGAAGTGGACAAAGGAAACAAATAACATTTTAATTCAATTCAGTTTGGTGTAGTGGTTAAATGCACGGACTCTAATCTGGGAGAACTGGGTTTGATTCCCCACTCTTCCACTCACAGCTGCTGGATGACCTTGGGCAAGCCATAGTTCTGTCAGAGCTGTTCTTGAAGAGCAGTTCTGTCAGAACTCTCTCAGCCCCACCTACCTCACAGGGTGTCTGTTGTGGGAAGGGGAAGGGAAAGGAGTTTGTAAGCCGCTCTGAGACTCCAAGTGAAGGGCGGGGTATAAATCCAATCTCCTCCTCCTCCTCCTCCTCCTCCTCCTTCAATTTTATTCAATTCAATTCAATTTTTCAATTTATGGGCTACATAAGACCTAGGGTAGGGTGCTCTCCTTCAGCTCTGAAGGACTCAACCACGGACTTACCCTTACATGTGTATGGGGGGTGGTTGAAGATGTTGACAGTGCTTCCTCTGAATCTCTTTTAAGGTGAATACATTGAGAAGAGCAAGGTACAGTGTATTATCAATCAATCAAATACCTTTTAATGGCATAGCAATATAAGTAATTATATCAAAAGGACATACAATACTCCAGTAAAATATCGATAAAATAAAACAATTCAATTTTTAAAAGTCAATTACACATTGATTACCAGAATGAATCAGGTATCCTGCTGGAAGAATAAAATAAAATTAATGAATTAATAAAAGTAGGGGAATAACAGGGAGGGGATAAAGGAACACTAAGCAGTTAGGTTAAGCTTAATCTTAAAAATCTCGGCCAATAATCTGGCAACACAAGAGGTGCTTTGGGGATTAAGATAATTTAAGAGCTGAATCAATAATTAATTTATTGGAACGGTCATTTTGTTGAAAATGGTTTAATAAAAGCTGTCTACATTGGGAAGTAAAGAGAGGACATTCTAAAATAATATGGGGTAAGGAACCTGGTGTTCTCAGCTCACAAGGACAAAGCCTGTTCTGGAAAAGAATTTGCTTAAGTCTGCCTGACAAAACCTTGGAAGGGAAAGCATTTAAATGGGCCAGCATGAAGACTCCACACTGGAATGGAGAGTCTAAGAGAAGTGATGGGGCATTGACTCATGTCTTTTGTTGATACCTAAGTTGGCAGCTGAGCAGGTGAAAGATTGGGAAGGAAATAGTTTTTGAAACTCATGGTCTAGGAGTCTTTCCTGGCGAAGGGACGACCCCCCGGAACAACGACTGGTCGGAGGTCAGCAGCGGCGCGGCATCATTGGAGATATTGGAGCCGGAAGGACGTAATCCCCATCGCCTGCATGCAGCAAGCCCGATGAGCCAGCAGGAGCTGCTGTGGAAGCCAGCTAACTGAAGTCCCCCCTCTAAGAAAGAACTGCGCGAAGAGGCATGTGACCGCCCGGGGAAAAAAAAGATGGAAGGAGAAGCAAGAACCTCTGCAGAAAAAAGCCTTCGGAAGGTAACTGGTAGGGTTCCCATCCCCCTGAATTTGTGGCCATAGTTAGGATTCTAGAAAGTGTGTGCACACACAATACTCTGTAAGCCACCCAGAGCCCTTCGGGGGTGGGCGGGGTAAAACTCCCATGTAATAATAATAATAATAATAATAATAATAATAATAATAATAATGATGATGATGATGATGTTAGGAAAAGCAAGGTACAGTGTATTACCTACAGTTCTAAGTAAGGGTAGAGTCACCCAACAAGGTGAGATGCTGGAGATGTGGGGTGGGGGGGAGAGGAGATGAGATGAGAGTCCTTCCGCTGATTGCAGCAAATGGTTTAATAAAATGGTTTACTTTTTACTCTGGCCCCTGAACCTACACAGCTATTTCTCTGTGTGGGTCCTGTGACTCTAGGAATTATCTTTCCAAGGATAAGAAGGAACTGCTCAAATTGAAAGGAACATGTGAAAATGCTACCTGTCTTCCATGCATGGATGGTTGGATACAAGCCCATGATTGTTTAATTTCCTGGAAGTTCCAGCCAAAGTAGTAAAAGATGTAGCCAGATGATGAGTTGGCTAAGCAACAGCTAAAAGTGGGTCAATTTATTTTCTAATGACAAATTCTAGAGGGATATTGATGATGATCAGCGGGAACCAAAACAGTGTCTCATCAGCATCAACCATATTAGCAAAGGCTCATTCACTAGTGCACCCTTTGACAAGATATATGCCAACATACCCATCAGTGTTCTTTTCCGTTCGCATACACAACACTGGTCTGCTTCTACAATAAGCACAAATCATACTCACAAGTGCTCAGAATCCACCAGAACTCCTTGGACATTCAGATTCAGCAAAAGTATTTCAGAAGAAGACCAGCATGACAATACTGAGTTGGACTTCATCAGGGCTGGGAGTGGGGAGCTCACTGCAAAATTTAAGCTTATTTTGCATTGCCAATTCATCAGCAATTGGAAGAGCTCCACACACACTCTGAGGTGTCATTTACTCTTTTGATTGGATTTTGTTTTCATCTGTTCTTATAAGTTTCTGGCTCACAAAAACTTATACTACAATAGGGTTGCAATTTTTTTGCACCCTTACCTGGAAGTAATTTGAACTCAACACTGTGGGATGTAATTCTGAATAAACATGCACATGATTGCTTTGCACATTTGCTAATCTTTAAGGTGCAAAAAGATTTTTTGTTGTTCTTCTTTAATGAGCTGTTTATTGAGTCATATCAGAATTCCTGTTGGCTTCACTTTCTACACTGCCTGTCCCAAGAAAACTTATTGTGTAATGAAAATGCCATCTTTGGTCCCTGCCACACGGGGGGACAAAAGCATGGCCAAAGTGCGGCTTTTTAGAGCCGCACCAAAAGAGACATGCGGCGGTGGGATCAGATAGATCCCCTGAGCCGCCGCGCAGTTCCTCCCCGGCATGATCAGATGCCGTGAAGGGCGACGGAGGGGGGGGGGGGAAGCCACTGAAGGGAGAGCGAGGCAGCCGGCTGCGCATGTGTGCGCATGCGCAGTTCGGCCAAGAGCCTTGATTGCTCCTGAAGACGGGTGCGCCGGTGATCTCATGGCCACTCTTGCTGTGCCGTTTCAGGTAGGTCCTACCTTTTAAAGGTTTTTTTTTAATGTGCACATTTTCGGCCTTAAGGGCCGGATCGGGGATGGGTGCGCACCACTTCCCAGATGTTTGCGGTGTGATCACGCCTGTTTGCTGTGCCCCTGATCCGTCCCTCTTCCAGCCCTAAACCTCCCATGTGACTGGGGCCTTTGAAGTGCTGCATATCTCCGTAGTTTTTGCTGCCACAGTCCTTGGAATTTGGATTCAGTTAGTTAAGCTGTGTTGGTCTGAAGCAGCAGAACAAACTTTGTATCCAGTGGCACCTTTATGACCAACAAAATTTTATTCAAGGTATACGTTTTTGTGTGTTTGTTGCCTTGGAATTTGTCACTGTTCTGATTCCATGACAATATCCTTGGTGAAAATTCTTCATTTCCTAGCTGTTGCCACTGGAGGTCACTATTACTATGCATAAGCTTTGATTTGGAAGCTATTTTGCTGCAGCTTATTAGGCACAATTCTAAGAAAAGAGGGAGGGAAAAGAAAAAGGATTAACTTTCAAACAGAGGCTTTCAGTTACAGAAAGCTATAGCATAGGTAGAAAGATAAATATTTGAATTTTATGTGTAAGCTTCACCTGTGGTGTGTAAGGTAGTTCAATAAATTGTGGTTTCTGTCCAATAAAGAAAACCATGTTTCATGCTTTTGTGATGTTACAAATATTTGCTGAGTCTACACAGAGGTCATCAGTATGCAATTGTGCCCTTCAGCATTTTCAAAAGCACTTTCTAATTCTGTGTGTGGACTCCTTAATCATTTTCTCTGCATCAATTCCCCTCCATTTTTATATGATAAATATTTTTAATAGTTATGTCACTTTTTAAATTCTCTACTGAAATTCCTTCTGCTTACTTCTCTCTAATATATTCACATTGCAGTAAAGAACCCACATTTACAACATTTATAAGCAGTGAGGATTCTTGGTAGAGAGTAGGGATTGGCATGGACTAGACCATGGACCTAGTTTCATCATGGCCCAGGGGTGTGTGTGTGGATGTTGTGGTCCATTTTCCCAGTCCATGTGTTTGCAGTTTCTAATGGACTGCCCAAGGACTGTGAATTTTCCTAGGCAATCTGTTTGGTCCATGGGCCAGACAACATGGTGCGGAGGCATTAATTGTTAAGGCAACTGGTGTGTGTGTGTTCTACAGCTCTTCTGTAGCCCGAGAAACAACTCTGATGCCTCTAGTTTGTGGTTTGTTTTTTTTACAGACTCCTTCCCCTTTTGCACATTGAACCATAGGATCTTTCTACTTCTCCCAATGCCAATCTGCACGCAACTTGGAGGGCAGGTAGAGGGCCATCCCAAGGAGGTCCACAGTGATTTTGATGCCTCTAGATGGGGGGGGGGCACTTGATGGATTCCTTCCCCTTTTGCACATTGGATCATAGGATCTTTCCCCCCTCCCCCAATGTCAATCTGCACATAACTTGGAGGGCAGGTAGAGGGCCATCCCAGGGAGGTCCACAGCAACTTTGATAGGAAAGCTAAGGCTCAGTATAGTATAAGCTTAGGCTGGTGAGAGATGCTACGAACAACAAAAAATGGTTCTTTTCTTATGTTCAAAGTAAGAAAAAGAGCAAGGACATGGTAGGCTCATTGTGGGGACAGGAAAGTGAAATTGTAACAGGTGATGAAGAGAGGGCAGAACTGCTGAATTCCTCATTTTTCTCAGTCTTCTGTTGCAAGGGAAATGGTACTCAACATAGCAAAAACAGAACACATGATGAGGGAAGGGAGTTGCAGCCTAGGATCGGCATAGGGGTAATTGCCAGGTGTCATCTCGTACTTCGACAACGTGCTCATTGCAGGG
>NW_015174352.1:0-10340 GCF_001447785.1 Gekko japonicus
TCCTGGAGAAGTTGGCATAACACCTGGAACCCATTTCTGGCACTCTGAAGTGGTACAGACCATTTTGCCATCTCCAGGATCTGCACCTATACCGATGTCTGTGTGAATCAGGCCTTAGTCATGATGACACCTGACTCTGGATTCCAAAGGTGTCTGCATCTTATGATCCTACCTGAGGGACCGCCTTTCCCCACATGTTCCCCCAAGAGCACTACAGTCGGGGGCCCAAAATCTGTTGGTCATCCCGGGCCTCAAGGACACCAAACTGACTGCGGCCAGGGCCAGGGCTTTCTCGGTGGCGGCTCCTACCTGGTGGAATGAGCTCCCGGGGGAGATCCGGGCCCTCCGGGACCTTATGCAGTTCCGCAGGGCCTGCAAGACGGAGCTCTTCCGCCAGGCTTTTGAGTAGGAGACCCCCCTCCCCGCGCTATACCATCACCATCATGGTATCTTAAAGGATGCACTGACGAGGCCCTGAGGAAGAACCTGGAATATATAAAGAAGATCTGATAAGCCGTCCCCATTGGGCATAAATATCATGGGAGTGTACCACCTGGGACTGTGTTGATTCCATATTGGATTATGATATGTAATTAACTGAGCACCGTTGTTGTTTTTAAGTGCTGGATGTTTTTATTATGTTTTAGATGTCCTATTTATGGCACGGCTAATTACCTTGCCCTTGTGAGCCGCCCTGAGCCCATCGGGGAGGGCAGGATACAAATGTGGTAAATAAATAAATAAATAAATAAATTATGAAACAAGACTAGCTCTGCTGCCAATCAAAATGCCATGTAGAGTGTTGAGAATTGAGGCTAATATTTGCTCTATGGATTTATATTTGCTGCCAACACCACATGGACTGTGCATACATACACCCATAGGCTCAAAGAATGCTGTACAAGTCACTTGTTGTAGATAGTGACCTGCTCTAAGCCTTACATGTTAATGAGGTTTCAAATACGCAGCCAACGGCCTGAGGGGAAGAAGCACACATAGCCATTATTGTCAGCAAAACAACAACTGTTTGAAAACAGCCTCCATTGATGAACTGTTGAAAAGACACGTATAAACATCTCTGCTTTACATCTGAATGGACAGCTTCCTGTCAGATGCCTCTCTGATTACCTGGGAACGGGCAAAATTCATCTACACTTCAGTGGGCATCCTAACACCAAACTTTCACACCTCACCAGATGCCATCCCTTGAGTTAGATCTAGTATTACAATGGCTGCGGTCACACGGAACATTAGCTACGCTACAAAGATGGAAGATAGGCGGATTTTCCAGGTGCGATCACAGTGCCACATCTGGGAAGCGTAGAGCTCCCGTGGAGAACCCGAGGCTTCCCACCGAAGATGCGGGGTAAAAAAACTAGTACCTCCGAGGTACTAGTTTCCGGAAACCATGGGGCAAGGGTGGGCACCTGATCGCGTTTCTGGTGGTAGGTCATGGCATCCGGCGCCCACCCATGTCCCGTCGCTAAAAGTGTTTTTTCCCCCAAGTCTCCACAGGATGCACACAAGCACCCAACGGCGCATGCGCACACTTTGTTTAAAAACAAACAACATAGCCCCCTCCTCTTTTCCGTACCCCCCCACTCCTGGCTCAGCCTGCTCGAGAGGAACTCTCTGCACCGGGCAGCAGAGGGGGAGGTGCAGGGGGCGTGGCAGGAGGGTGCCTGGCTGAAGCTCCTCCTGGAGGGGACCGGACGGAGGACACAGTTTGCATTCCTCTGCAGTCCTGGAAGGGGTTAAACCCGCGGAGCCTTTTGCTAGAGAGGCCGCTTCTTTGCCGCGCCGCAGGATTGTTCCTGCCCGTGTGACCGGGGCCAATATTGGCCAAACCCTTTAAGGTTGCCACCCTCTCTACACGCACCAACGAGGTTAGTTTTGGGACGGAATAGCAGGTAGGTGGGTTCACAGACTGGCATGGCTGCCACCCACCCGAAGATCCACCTATAAAAGGTGAGGTCCAGCTCTTGCTAGCCACCTTCCCCCATCACCCCCCGTCTGCTTTTACACCCCTCTCAAGCCCAGCTTCCTATCCAAAATCCTTTGTTCCTACTTGATCTCTTGGTCTGCAGCCACGAGGTCCACACATGCTGGCTGGTTTCTAGCTGTGTGTCAAATCTCCCTAGTATATTTTCTGACCCTTCTATTCTTCATTGAGACAGACAAGCTTCAGGACAGATAAGTATTGCTCCCAGTCACCCTACCTGTGATTTCTATAGTGACTATTGTAATTCTGTATTTCTGAGGAACTTGATTGATTGTATGTGTGAATCTGATTTTGTGTGTATGTGATTTTATATATATATTCTTAAGTAAAAGACAAATTGTTTTGGAACACACCACTCTCGACTCTCTCACTGGCAAAACCCTTAGGGTGGATTGGACTTCGGTATACACAGGCAAGGACCCAAATTTAAATTTAGTCTGCCAGCTGCCGTAGATAAAGCCGTTCGGCTAACAAGAGACAACACAGATGAGCATAATCAGGGCCCTCCCGTCTCCCCAAAGTGAAAGATTCCTACAGACACACAAAAAAGGGTGCCGCTACTTCAAACACAACCATAAACTTCCCCAGATTTACGTGGGCAGCCGTGTTAGTCTGAAGCAGCAGAACGAAGTCTGAGTCCAGTCAGGCACCTTTAAGACCAACCGAGTTTTACTGTGTGCAGAGATCTTCAGATGTCTGAAGTGTGCCTGCACACAAAAGCTTATCCCCTCAGTAAAACTTTGTTGGTCTTCAGTGCCACTGGACTCAAACTTTGTTTCCCAGATTTGTTTTTCATCCCAAATGTACTAATGGCCAGATTAGGCGTGATTATGAAAGACAGCACCCCATGTAATCATCTTTAAAACACAAAACTCTTGAAAATATAAAGCTGGAGGCTCATAACGTGACCCCCACTTGTTTAAAATTTAAAAATCAATTTGAAAATCAGCTTTAAAATGGGTACACACCATGGTCCATTCCGTATTTATACTCCTGAGAGCAAGACAAGCCCCGATCAAGTGGGCACTCACTGAGCTGGAGGGGACCGTATGCTGGCCTAACCCCCTGCCTCCACCTCACTGCAAAGTGGTCTGCATGGGAAGGACATGCAGAGAAAGTGCCTGTGCGCACACCCTCTCACCATGATCAGCAATGTTCCAGCACCAGCATGGCTGATCACGGGGAAGTGGTGTCCATACGGGCATTTCCTTCACACGCTTGCTCCACGCAGGCCACTTCTCACTGTTTCTTTCAAAGACATCAGCTGGCTACAACAGCTCACAATCTATTCCTCTAAACCAGCCCCATAGCGAGGGGATTTTGGGGGAGAGGGACGGGTGGAGGCCGCCAGCTAATAACATCAAAGTTAATTCAATCAACTTTAAACTGATTAGTGGGACTCCTTAGACGCGGGCCTTCCCCAAAGGCAGCACTGCACCCCCGCCAGGCTCCAGGGCAAGTGGAGGGGGGGTGATGCCCAGTAGCCACAGCTTTGCCCCCCCCCAGCAAGGGTACCTTGGCTGCTCACTGTCAGGCGTGCTGCTCTGCCGGCCGGCCAGTCATGAGTGGGCACAGCTAAAGAAGGATGCTCGGCCAGGCCCAGGCAACGGGAAGGGAAGAGGGATCCCTGAGAGCTGCCTAGACCTGCCCCGGCCTGCATGCACGGCATCCCTGCTCAGGTTGCAAAACCAGGCAGGGCAAAGCAGGTGGTAGGCAGTGGCACCCAGGAGGGGGGCGGCGAGAGAGGGAAAGACAGAGATCCAGCAGAGGGAGTGGGAAGAGGCAGCCGGGGGCTGGCAGCAGGACGCTCTCCCCAGCCCACGCACCTGGGCTAGCCCGAGGAGACCACGCACCTTCTGCTGCTGGGGGCTGCAGCCATCTCTGTTACTACCGCCACTGTCCTGGGTGTTGCCGGCCACCGGGGCCCAGCCAGGGTTGCCACCACAGCCGCTGAGTGTCTGAGGCGGGGAATGGAGCCAGGCCAGCGGGGAAGTGACTGTCAGCAAGCTGCCAAAAGTTCTTTATGACGTCCTTGGTATGCGCATGCTCGCTTTCCTTTTCAGTTGTAGATGTGTTGATGCGCTTCATTGCTCGACTGCAGGAACATGTTTATCTCTCAAGGCCACAGGTGGTGTGCTGCTAGATAGTTGCTTAGGCAATCTCTCAGCTCAGCCGTAGGAAGTAAGTTGTTATGCCGGCTAGAAGCGTTTCGCTCCCAGGCTCAATGGCGCACGCGGGAACTCCCGCAATTGGGCCTCCGCTTTTCAAATGTCGTATAACATGTCATGCTCTCTGAATGTCTCTCATACCTAACAGTGATCCTGTACATGCACCTATAGCTTCAAATAAAGTAACCCCCTTCTCTACAGGAGTGTACTGCCTCGATGCTGTGGGGAGCCTGACAGTGGGCCAGGCACTCAGGGTGCTCAGTTTTCTGGCAGGCAAGTCAGAGGTGGCGAGTTGAGGCACTTTGGTGCCAGCCCAAGAGGGAGGGGCCCAGAAAAAATGCTAGGGGGCCGGGACCATGGGCCCCACGTTAGCTACGGGCCTGCTCTAAACTTCAGTCCCTGGCAAAAAAAAAAACACCCCTCCACATTCCAGTTAGAAGTAAAGCACAAAACTCTCAGTTTTGCTTGTAACCAAAATAATGGTAGTCTGCATATCCTGCTTGTGAATTTGGAATCTCTGGGGAAGAATTCCCAACATGCACTGCAGGGGGGGAAAGATCGAGATCAGAGAGGGAATCAGCCCTTCTGTAAGCAGGGAAGCAAAACGGGGCTCCCCACAGACAAGACCAGGGTTCCTGCAGGCTACGGGGACCTCCCAGGTATGCGGGGATCGATGACAGTTTGAACACTACTTTAAAAAGGAGACAAATCCCCAGTGAGGGTGGCCTCTGGGGAGCGCACGGGTGCAGAGGGCAGGTGGGGCGGGGCGAGAAGTAGGCAGGTGGAGGTTGCCCTGTTCGAGCCCTGACAGTACCTTGGAGGGGAAGAGCTGGGTCAAGGTGGAATTTCCCCATTGTTTATTCTCCCCAGCCAGCAATTCCTTGCAGGCCTCCAAACTGAAGTAAGAACAATACTTTGCATTCATAGAGCATTGTCAAATGTTGAAAACACTTATCTTAACATTTGCAACAACTTTGAAACATAGGCCACCATTATTATCACTATAATATAGGAGAGATGGGCTGATAGGGCTTGCCTTTGGCCAGTTAATGAGTTCACAGCGCAAGCAACATTTGCAGGAGGGATTTCCTGAGCTGTAGCTCAGGCTGTCAGACACACTACACTACACTTGTTCTCAGGAATGGAAACTCTAGAATATTTTATCTCTGCGTCCACAACACTAGAAAAAGCTACTCCTGAAACTACAAGGGTTTCTGCTCTGACCACAGTTATACATAGATAATGGACTACTTGAGTATTTTTTAGGAAAGTGGAACACAAGCTTTAGAGATACATCGTTACATGAGCATGTACAGACATACAGCCATGTGAGGGGCTTGATGAGGGTGGCTGGAATTAAATCCAGACAAGATGGAAATAATGAGGATCAGCAAGCCTTGTGACTGGGGGGGAAGGGGACTGGAGCCCCTGCCACAGATGGCATCCCAGTCCTGCGGGACCCACAGGCTCAGAGCCATAAGGCGTCCCTCCATTTGTCTCGGAGCCCGGGCCCTCAGGCTGCCACCGTGGCCACCAGGGCTTCCCACCAACTCCAT
This sequence comes from Gekko japonicus, assembly GCF_001447785.1. NCBI lineage: Eukaryota > Metazoa > Chordata > Lepidosauria > Squamata > Gekkonidae > Gekko > Gekko japonicus. The sequence goes on from NW_015174352.1 coordinate 5,727, forward strand.
TTTAGCATTTTCTCTTGGCTCAATCTGTGATTCATGCCTTTATCATTTCCAAGTGAGAATGCCATAGGATATATGCAGTGTCGCATCATCAGTGATGGCAGACTGGAAATCATCACCCACCTTCTGATGGGGACAGGCCAGAAAGAGCACAGGACACCAGTGCCCCAGCATCGCTTCTGGCTCCCTAAGGCCTTCCAGTTTTAACATAAGGTGTTAGTTAACATTTATAAGCATCACAGTTATAAGCACACGACTCGTTTTTTATCATGACCTCCAAGTTTTTTCACAGAAGCACTCCTTCAAGCCTGCCATTCAAACTGGGATTGCCAGGGCAGACACAGAGGCATTCTTGGTAGTGGTGCCCTGACGGCAGACCCAGAGCCAAGCAAGTCCTTTTTACTTCATTTGTTTTTGGTGTCCAGAAACAGAGTAAAATTAGAGAGTTTTGTAATGGATAAATGACTGTGGACTGTGGTCTATACTTCTGTGAAAAACCTTACTTAAATGACTGTGGACTGTGGTCTATACTTCTGTGAAAAACCTTACTGTAAGTCAGATCCTATTATGTAATTTTTGCACTTCTTCATGTGTCATGTCAATACTCATGCTATGCTTCAGCTCTTTCTGGTTGATTCCAAACCTCTACAGTCCTATTGCATTGTTTACTGAATGCCCCATTTTGCTGACTGTACCGTCTCACTATGTGTAATCCGCCTCGCGTCCCTGTGAGAAAGGTGGGCAATCGATAAATACAGGGTCTTTGGGACAGGGCTAAGCAGAAATCAAATAAATAAAACTCAGTGATGTTCAGGTGAAGAACAGTAAAAAAAACCCTGCAGATTTCAAAGTTATCCGCAGGCGTTTACTTCTCCCTTTCTGCAGCATTTTGCCACCCTTGTATATCCAGCCATTCCCCATTGCAATGGCTGTCCTGCAGTGGTTTTCCTTGCTTAAAGCATTCCTCCATTGAATTTTTCAGTTCTGACCTCCTCATTCCTCTTATCAAGTAGCAAATAAGACCATTTCTGCAGTAGCGAAACCCGAAGTTTTCTCCTTCTTACCCTGCATTTAAAAACTCACTTAAACTGGGGATTCAAAATATGCGGGGTAAGGAGAAAAGTTCAGGTTTACACCTGGTGAGGAAAAATCTACTGCAGAAAATTTCATATAACACACAGTTTTAAAAACATCAATGTGAGGAATTTCACTACTGTGGAAATTATCTAGGTGAGACTTTATCAAATATTGGAGGCATACATGAGGTATGCCTCCCATATATAGCCAGAGCTGCTTTCAAGTCCTTTAGAATCTATATAATATCTTATTAAGAAAATATAGGCTTTGTATACAAGATTAAAATCAATTTACGAACAAAACTTTTCATTGTCAAAGCCACCTAACCCTTCTTCCCAGTTGTTGAAATGGGACCCACCAGTGAGTCATGGGAGATGCCTGTCCGTTTGCAAGCTTTTCACTGCAGATGCTGGGGACAGTACAGAAAGGGGGGGGGGGGGGGTTGTGAGAGTTCATTTCCAGGTGAGAAGCTGGAACCAGTGATGGCAACCCGGGATAAAGAAATGCCACTGGTGAGCTTCTCCAGTGAGAAGAAACTGAGAAAACACTGACCCAGCTGGGATGGAACATATAAATCTCAAGCTGGCTGTTGCTAACCGTAGAGTCAGCCATGGCAAAATGCAAACCAGGAGTTCCAGCAGCCGCCTGCAGAGGAGGATCGATGGACTTCCACACAAAATTAGCCTCACCTGCTGCAGTAAAATCAATGGGGCTGAAAAAGGTGTCAGTAGTTCAGTGGAGTTCTGTTGTGTATCGCACCCTGTGGTTGCCAGGCAGAAGCTGCACAAGGCACAGAGAGAGATATGTGAGCAAAGAGCTACGATAACAGACTTCTCAAAACCATGGGGCTCATGTGGCTGAATTAAATAAGAGTGTGGAAATATTTTGTATGAATCAGCCTTCTGTAACCAGTTCAAGAGAGAGAGGAGTGAAGCTGATACTTCACATTCTGTTACACAACTTTCAAAAGAAGAGTGACCTCCTCACACTCTCAGAAACTACATAACGGATTGGGGGGGGGGACTGTACACAGAGAAAGGAAAGAAACAGTTTCACTTTTAATGGCAACCAGCCAGTAAACCAGAAATAAACTGTAATAAAATGGGAATACATAACATCAAAGTCCATTATGCTCTGAAAAGCATCCAAGACAAAGACACTTGATCGAGTGTGTTAACTTTGGCTGTGCTGAGGCAGCATGCCCTGCCAATATCGCTGTCGAGGCTGAGCACAGCGGAGCCAGTCCAGCGGGAGACTGAGCACAGCTGACAAACAGAGGTGTGCACTGGAAGAGAGGAAAAGAAGCAGGAGAAGGGGAAGGGGGGTGGTGGTGAAGCGACCTAAGAAAACGGCACGGAAGACAATGGAGCTCTGATCAGAGAGAGGCAAAGGAAAGAGAGGATCAAAAATAAATAAATAAATAAATAACACCAATGCCTGAGAAACTTGTTTCCTCCCCAGGTGTCGTAATTGAGTTTGCAGAACATTTTAAAAATAGCCCCCAGTCCACCCAACAGCTTTGGTCTCCTGCTTTTGGAGCAATCTCCCTGAGAATGTGTGCCCCCTCCCCACGGCCACTCTCTCCTTTCACTTGATGTGCTTTTTATTGCTTAGATTTAGTACAAATCTAGCCCAAGAGCCCCCACAAGAATGAATCTGTCACCCCTGGAAACAGGAGAAACTCCCGTGGCTGCCACCCCTCTACCCAAGATCCACACACGCCTGCAGTGGCCCAGGTCGTACCAGCTTTTGCTTCTGTGTCCTTTTAAGGGAATAGAAAGTCCAGGAAAGCAGCAGGGTAATGCACAAAGCTCCTTTCCCACCATACAAAGAGCGGAGGCAAAGCTCTTTCCAGGACAGACGGCTCTACACAAGCAAGGATTTCACAGGAGCTTCTTTTCAAACCTGACAGCTGGACGGAACAGCCCAGGGGAGGTAAAAAATCCCTGGGGCTTTTGTTGTTGTTGTGTTTTAAAAAAAAAAAAAAACCCAAGGTTTTACATTCACACTCACAACCCTGCAGTCCTCCTGGGCTCAGAGTTCAAGGGAGAAAATAAATAAATAAACAAGATGGCTTTATCCTGCCTTGTCCTTGAGTCTGATTGTAGCATGCCAGACAACCAGGATGGAGATCACACCCACAGGAACCACACTGTCACCGCATCCCATTAAGGTCTGATACTCAGCTTTCACCCATGGTGTGACCGTCGTTCTCCACGCCTTGAGTTAGGGACAAAGGCCAATCATTTCAATGCATGGGCACAAAGGAATGATTCCTTATGAAAACAATTTACCCCACCCAAACCCTGCGGATTGGGCAAAGGTGTGCAAGACATAAAGATTACCCATGGATTGTACTAACATATAGCAATCCTCTTTGCTGGGACTGGCCATGATTCCAGAAGAGACCGCAAACCTTCTGAGTAGGGGTCCTGGGTGGGTAAGTGCCAGGGCAGACAGCTGCCTACGGTGCCTTGGGCCAAGGACAGTCCATGCCCAGCTCCCAACTGCTCGGAAGGCAGGGCCAGAGTCCGGGTTTCCCTGAGCAGCATTTCGTGCCCACGTCGTGGCCGTGTCATGTCTCTTCCGGAGAGCCTTCCAGGGCGGAGCCGCTGCCCTCGCCGTCGTCCAGGAGCGAGGAGTCGTTCCTCGTGGCGGCCCGCAGGGCTTCCGCCTCCTCGGTCTCCTCCTGCTCGCGGAGCTTGCGGAGCCGCTCCTCGCGGGCCTCCAGGAACTCCTGGGCCCCTTCGCCCACCAGCATGACGGAGTCGGCCACGCGGGGCGGCGCCTCCACGGGGTTGTGGTCGTAGGAGAGGACGCGGAGGCGGCGCAGGTGGGTCAGGTCCGGGAAGGCGGCGAGGCGGTTGCGGTCGAGGTCGAGGATGTGGAGCTGGGCCATGCGGAGCAGCGGCGGGGGGAAGTCCTCGAAGCGGTTGCCGTAGAGCCAGAGGCCGCGCAGGCCCCTCATGCGCGGGAGGGCGGCGGGCAGGGCGCGGAGGCGGTTGTCGCCCATCTGGAGGGACTGGAGGGCGGGCAGGTGGAGGAGGGCGCGCGGGAAGCGGTAGAGGTAGTTGCCCTCGATCCACAGGCAGCGCAGGCTCTGCAGCTGGGCGAAGTGGGCGGGCAGGCCGAAGAGGCGGTTGCCGCCCAGGTAGAGGCGGGTGAGGCGCGGGAGGCGGCAGAGGGCCTCGGGCAGCTCCTCCAGCCGGTTGGAGTCCAGCGCCAGGATGCGCAGCTCCCGCAGGCCCTCGATCGCGCCCGGCAGCGCCCGCAGCCCCGTCCCGCTGATGTACAGCTTCTGCAGGCCGCCCAGCGCGCACACCGGGCCCGGCAGCTCCCGCCACCGCCGCCCCGTCAGCTCCAGCGACGCCTCCCCGCCGCTCAGCTGCTCCGCCACCGACGACGGCAGCCGCTCCGACCGCGACCCCGACGACGACGAGGACCCGCCGCTGCCCATCCTCGCCTCACCGCCCGGGACGCAGCCCGGACCCGCCCGCCCCGGCGCCCCCAGGGGACATGGCCGCCGCCGCCGCCGCCTCC
>NW_015174352.1:10936-27854 GCF_001447785.1 Gekko japonicus
GGGGGGGGGGCCGGGGGGGGGGGGGGGGGGGGGGGGGGTTGGGAAGCGCTTTCTCCGTCGCTTCCTCCCCCCCAGGGCTGCCCAGGACAGGCTTCCCTTCGCTTCTGCCACGGCTGGTGCTTCTGCAGCCACCTCTCGAGCCTGGAGTCGATGGAGGGACCAGCCCGCAGTAGCCGCTTGACGCCAGGCCCCCCCCCCACGACCTCCCATCCAGCCGGGGCGCTCCCTTGGGGGGGGGTGCAGGGGGGGCATTAAAAAAAACCCTGCCTACGGGCCTGGGAGGGACTACCGTAGCAATGAAAATCGTACCATTTCCTTTGGGGCAGGGTAACTGTAACTTGGAATCAGTGCTTTGTAGCTGGGCCCATCCCAGAAGAGGGAGCAAGACAAGCTATAGGTCCAATGTTCATGTCAAGGCTGTAACAATGTTCATGTGAACGTGGGGGATACACAGCATTTTAAAGCTGCCTTCACAACCAGAGCTGCCATGCTCATGAGTGCCTTGCCATATCAGTATTGCTGATTAAAGGCATGGGACCACTATGACCAGGGGTCATTTCCTGCAGGAGCTCCGGCAGTAAAGAGCCCAGGGGGCGGGCACATACAACAAGCCCCACCCCCTGCTCCCAGCGGCCCTGAGTCACAGCAAGAAGCAGCCAGGTAAGTTGCAGAGCCCCCCCCCCCAGTCCCAAACAGTCCAGTGGCACTGTGACGTCCTCCTTATTGGGGAGGACTGGTTTCACTTTAAAAGAGTTCTTTTTATTTTGTTCTACTGGGTATATACGGCTGCCACCAGGAAATTTTAAGGATTTCCAAACCTTTATGCTTTTACTTCTGCTCTTACTGGTTAGGTAGACCGAGTTCAAGGCTTATGAGGGACTATGTGGTCCTGGGAAGTATTTCCTTCAGAGCTGGTATAATTGAATGAAAGAGGATTTATTAAAATAAAGCATGAATAAGAGGGTAGTATACTTGAATGAAAGAGGATTTATTAAAATAAAGCATGAATAAGATGGTAGTACAATGTAACTAGTAATGTGTAAATAATGAACAATTGCTTGGTGTATCACACACAATCTGCTCCCTTACTGACAGGGATCTTTCAGGTAACTTTGTAACACTTTAACTCAAGGTCATATATGTTCACTGTTTCTCTCCAGGACATACAGCCTTTCCTATAACTTGTCCTCAATTAAACTTTCATTTATTTGTTCCTATTCTCTCAGCCTTCCTTTTGTTTCTCACTGAACTAACTTATTCCACACAGGACTGCTTCTCACTTCCCTCACACACAGAACTAACTGAACTTATCAACTGTCAAACCTGTAACTGTAAAACCTGACTGACATACATACTCATCCACTCATTTTCACTTCCAAAACCCCTCCCCCTCTCTGTCAACCACCAATCATACCACACTTGCCTCTCTCAACCACTCTAGTCTACTTACCACAGCCATGCAACCAAACTTTTAAAGAGACACACACACACCAAAAACAAGGAATCGTTACAGGCACCTTTAAGGCCAAGTTTTATTCAGGTACAAGCTCTCCCTCCTCAGCGAGGACAGATCTGCATGTTCTCTTCCCCCCCCCCAATAGCTAGCAATCCAAAAGAGTCCAGTGGAGCCTGAGCGGTGGGTGTTGCCTTCTGACACACTTCCGGTGATGTCAGGGGTGTGTGGCATAAGCAAATGAGTTATGTTAATGAGCTCCTGCACCTCCTTTTCTACTAAATGAACCCTGACTACGACACAGCAGATCAGGGGTTCCCAGCCTTGTTGAAACTGTGGGCAGCTTTGGTATTGGGCAAGATCACAAAATGGCTGCCACGGGCTAGGTCAAATATTGGATGTTCAACAAAACATCAGGGGGCTCCAAGCCAGGCATCCTCCTCCAATGGAGGCCACTGTTTCCAAATGGGTGCTCCCTACAGATGCCTGCTGGGCTCTTCAGAACTGCCACCTCCTCCAGTGAGATGGACGGATGTCAGGATTGGTTCTTTGCTTTGGTGAAGAAGCAAGTGGGCACTTGGAAAACACAGCGGCAGGTGTGTGGACATCACTTTGGGGATGACAATAGTAGATGAAGAAACAGGTTCTTGTTGCAAAAATCAGATGACAGGCCATAAAAGCTTCTCAACCCAGAGGACCTTTGTGGTGTAAAAAGTATCCCTTCAGTTACAGGAAAAATAAATAGAATTCCTGCACCTACCTAATATACATGAGTAATAAATCAAGAAGTGGTATATAAATTCACATTTTTATGGTATGTGAAGACTCCAGATTCAGCTACGGGTCTAGCCTCCTCGAGATGAATCATTGTCTCTGCACTGGCTTCCCCAGCAAGCGAATCAGATCCTCCGCAAAAACATAGTGAGCAAATATCAGCCCTGCACTTTCCTGATCCTGAGTAACTCCCTCAGTGTGTCACCACTGGGAGGCTAGTTATTTTGGTACCAACTCCCCCTCTGCCTTATATATCTGGCATCATGACTGACAGTCATTCTGAATTAGTCTAACTCCAGATGGTTGTGAAGGTGATGGGGATTCTTTTTCCAGAACAATATGTTGGTTTTTCTGTCTTCCATGGAGTCAATTACCAGCTGATGTTTCAGATCTGATGCACCCCCAGGTGTTCTTTTCAAACTCTAGCATTGCCTCTGGGATAGATAACCATGAAACAAGGGCCCATTGCTCAGGAACCGCCACTGTCATCCAGTATATACAAACTTCCAAAAAAAACCACACCTCCACATCCACCCACAAGTGTGTAGAAAGAAACACATTTTGGGACAACCCCCATCCCACTTAAGTAACAGCACGGGCTGCTTCTCGTCAGAAAATGCAGCTAATCCATCTGGGGAAATACAAACACAGATATTCAGTGGGAGGGAGAAAACAGAGAGAAAGATTCAGGCAGCAAACTAGATATGTAAAAGAACAGCATGGCAGAGAATGTGATTCTGCAGGGTATATGCAAAGATGGAAGTGCCAGGATTATGGGAGAAAGAGGAGATGAGCCCCTCTACTGAGAGCCTACTTCAAGTAGGTCATCAGCAATGTTCCCTCTATGCTGTGGAGTCTTGGTGAGCAAAAATTCTACTTGGTGAGTTACTGACATTGAAGTTGTGAGCAAGCAATTTGTCTACTGCATAATTTAGTTTACTCTGGAGTCACCCTTCCTGAGCTGAGACAAAAATGTGTGAGCTGTAGGCTAGAAAACTGTGAGCTAGCTCATACTAACTCAGCTTAGAGGGAACATGAGAAGATCCCGCATGTCAAGCTTGGGCCTCACTTGCCATAGAATGCTGTCCAGCCAAACTCCTGGTCTGTTGCGTTAGGGGTTAGCTGCTTTCTTAGACGTGCTTCTTTCACTGTTTTTATCTCCAGTGCTGTTTATTTTCTCTGCCAGGATGGGAGTGGGGAGTGGATGCTGGTGTGAATGTCTGCTTGAGCTTGCGTAGTGCGTGCAAGACCCTGGGAAGCACATGATCTCAGCTTCTCGCTTGACCTTGGAATGTAACCACTAGTTTGCAGGTGTTGGGCCGGGCCTGAGGGTAGGCCTAGAGCTTTGGTGGGCTGAGTGAGAACACTGATTGGGTGGTTTGCATAGGCGGGCTGTCCTGCTTTTTGTATAGGGTCGGACCTGGCATCCGGTGCCAGTTCTGACACAGAATTGGTTTATGCTTAGAATCTCTTTACCTCCAAATAAACAAATCTTCCATCTACAAGAATGTGATGAGAGTGATTGAGTCCAGGACCTGACACCGAGAGCTAAGAAGAAGAGAAGAGAAGAGATTGGATTTATACCCCGCCCTTCACTTGGAGTGTCAGAGCGGCTTACAAACTCCTTTCCCTTCCCCTCCCCACAGCAGACACCCTGTGAGGTGGGTGGGGCTGAGAGAGCTCTTGACAGAGACTGCTCTTTTTCAAGGACAGCTGTGCCAGAGCTTGTGACTGACCCAAGGTCACATCAGCAGGTGCAAGTGGAGGAGTGGGGAATCAAACCCGGTTCTCCCAGATTAGAGTCCGCGTACTTAACCACTACACCAAACTGGCTAAGAGACAGTCCAATGGTAGGAAATGGCTTACAAGGTGAGACTGAAGGAGATGACTCTACATCGCTTCACTGGGAAAGGACAGAGATGTCATCATAGTAAAAATTATTTGAAAGTCTCGGAAATGTGGGGAAAATTTGATGCAAATAATTTGTAATAAGGGAGCATTCCTGAGGCACCCAAACCCACTAAGACAAAGAAAGTACTTGCCTGTGATACTAAAATTCTATCTTGAGGCTGCAGAGAGCCCAACAATTCCTTGAATAGGGGAAAAGATTATATTAGATGGCACCTCAAAGTGCTTTCTTATCCCTTTCTTTTTTAAAAAAAATGTGTTGCAATTCTCAGTCAAGCTAGCTCTTCTCCTCCATATATACACTTTAGGGAGGGAGACCTGCCCACCAGTCACTCCTTTTGCCCCATCATTGAAACATCCAGGTTTGCAGGTTCTTTCAGTGTCAGCCCAGACATGCATTCTATGCACCAGCTACGAGCAAGAGACGTTCTAAGACAGCGGCAGAGGATTCCTTAGGTAAAAGGGTAGACTCCCCTCAAGCCACTCTCCTCCTTTCCGTTTGTGTGAGGCATCAAGTACATTGTCACACTCCTAGTTCAGTGGAAAGCTGATGGCATGCCAGGTTGCATGAAACTGCTAGACATGAAGTGGCTGTCTGTGGTTTATTTATTTATTTATTGTATTAATATCTCGCCCTCCCCGCGGATGGGCACAGGGCGGATCACATATGCCGGCACAATATGGCCGGTGGCATAAACATTTTAAACAGTTGAAACAACGATACAATAACATTTAAAGTGCTCGCAACAGTAATCCATCAATAAATTAAAATGGCGTACTATGAGGTGATATACTAAAATCCCGGCTTGATGGTAGTCTGGTCTCCCACGGTATTATGGCCCGATCTCCTAACAGGGCTGACCCATTACCACAGGTGTTAGTGCTGGTAACAGTTGGTGGTAGTGGTAGGTGGCTCCTAATTAAATTAAATTAAAAGCCTGGTGGAAGAGCTCTGTCTTACAGGCCCTGCAGAACTGTACAAGGTCCCGCAGGGCCCTGGTCTCTTCTGGGAGCTCATTCCACCAGTAAGGAGCCACCCCTGAAAAGGCCCTGGCCCTGGTAGCCGCAAGCCTGTCATCCTTGGGGCATGGAATGATTAATCAGTGCTGTGGCCCCGACTGTAGTGCTCTCTGGGGTATATATGGGGAAAGGCGGTCCCTCAGGTAGGTCGGACCCTGGCCATATAGGGCTTTAAAGGTGAGTACCAGCACCTTGAAACGAATCCGGTATGCTATTGGCAGCCAGTGCAGCGCTTTCAGCACAGGTTAGATGTGCTCCCATCTAAGAAGGCCCGTCAAGAGCATTCTGCACTATCTGCAGCTTCCGGATTTGCAACAAGGGCAGCCCCTTGTAGAGAGCGTTGCAGTAGTCTAATCTCGAGGTGACCATCACATGGATCACTGTAACCAGGTCATTGCAGTCAAGGAAGGGAACCAACTGCCGAGTCAGCCGAAGATGGTAAAAGGCCGCCTTAGCAGTGGCTGCCACCTGGGCCTCCATCATTAGGGAGGGATCCAGGAGCATTCCCAAGCTCCTCACCTCTGCCGCTGGCACCAATGGTGCCCCATTGAAACCCAGGACCTCCGTCTTCACCGGATTTAGTTTCAGTCGGCTCAGTCTAAGCCAACCAGCCACGGCCTGCAGTGTCCGGTCCAGGTCTTCTGGACTGGAGTTGGACCGGCCCCCCAACATCAGATAGAGCTGGGTGTCATCAGCATACTGGGGACACCCCAGCCCATAACTCCTGGCAATCTGGGCAAGGGGGCACATATAGATGTTAAACAACATTGGGGAAAGCACTGCCCCCTGAGGCACACCGCACTCAAGCGGGTGTCTCTTGGACTGCTGTTCCCCTAGCACCACACTTTGTCCCCGAACCTGGAGAAAAGAAGCAAGCCCTGTATTCCCACATCGGCGAGGCGGTGGGTCAGCAACTGATGGTTGACCATGTCAAACATGGCCGACAGGTCTAACAACAGTACTGCTGAGCCGCCCCAATCCAGATGCCTCCGGAGGTCGTCTGTGAGGGTGACCGGTGCCGTCTCCATCCCGTGTCCCAGGCGAAATCCAGACTGGAAGGGATCTAACATGGAAGTGTCATCCATAAAGCCCAGCAATTGTATCGTCACCGCCCTCTCAATTACTTTGCCCAAATAGGGCAAATTGGAAACTGGCCAATACTGGGTTTTTTAGGAGCGGGTGAACCATCGCTTCCTTGAGGGCCCCAGGAACTGCCCCTCTAAGAGGGACTTGTTGATAATCTCCCTTAGGGCACCTTGAAACCCCTCATGGCCCACTTTAATGAGCCAGGAAGGGCACGGATCAAGGCTGCCTGTGGTTGGGCGTACAGTCATAAGCAATCTGTCAACTTCCTCCAGGCTGAGTGGGCTGAAATGATCAAAAACCAGAACTGAAGACATGCAAGGGGCCTCGAGTGCACTCACTGTTTCAACCATGGTGGGGAGGTCGTGGTGGAGCGCCAAGATTTTGTCCGTGGAATAGCTTGCAAATGCCTCACAGCCTATGTTAAAGACCAAATCATTCTTAACAACTGGGCTGGGCGCGAGCTCGCAGATGCAATCGTGGCCGCATAAAACTCACGCTTAGCAGCTTTGACTGCCATCTCATAGGATCTCACAAACTTCCTATAAGATGTTGTTGTAGCTTCATCTCGAGCCCGGCGCCACCGTCTCTCTAGCCATCTCAGCTCTCGCTTCATAAGCCGCAACTCCTGGGTAAACCAGGGAGCAAGCTTAGAGTGGGGGCGCAGAGGGCGCCAGGGAGCGATCTCATCGATGGCTGCAGAGAGCTGGTCCTGCCAGTCCTCCACAAGCTCGTCCAGCAAGCCACCAGGGAGCATAGGAGCCATCTGGAGCCGCACAGGGTCCATCTGGCTCTGCAGGTGAGCTAAAATACGTTTACCGCCTAAACAGGGTCAGGGTGGAACATTCAGATGGGCCGTCAGGGCATGGTGGTCCAACCATGGTACTGCCGAACCCGTAATCCAGTCCACTGTTACCCCAGCCGCGAAGATCAAATCGAGCATGTCCCCGACTCGGTGAGTGGGGGTCGTTACTAATTGGGAGAGCCCCAGCGTCGCCATGGACGACAGTAGGTCCGCTGCCTGACTGGAAGCTGCACCATCGGCATGGACGTTGAAATCACACCAAGACTAATAGCCTAGGTTGTTCCAGCACCCAGCCTGATATGGCCTCCGGCAGGGACGGCAGGCTATTGGCCGGTGCGTTAGGCAGTTGGTACACCAGCCAAATCGCCAAGCTCTCCCCAGCATCCCACACCAAGCTGACACACTCAATGCCCGCGAACTCCAGCAGTGGGAGTGCCCTGAAGGAGTTAGCCTCCTGGATGAAGATAGCCACTCCTCCCCCCACCCCCTAGTCCGCGATTGGTGTAGGACCAAGAACCCGGGAGGGGCAAGCTGGGAGAGAGCTACAAAGAAAGGTGTGTGTGTGTGTGTGTGTTCTAGTGTCAGAGCAGCCTGTGCCACCAGTTCATGAAACATTCACTAAGAATGAAAGAGAATCCACAGAGAGAAATGTGAGAAATGGAAAAAGGAAGGCTGTATAACTGTGGCACCTATTATTGCTGGACAGAAAGCTGAGAACAAGAGTTGCGAGGGTGTGCATTACGCCTGCAGGAGAAGAGATACTGAGGTGCTGAAAAACAGCCATGGATCACCTCATGTGATGGTGAGGAGGGTAATGTGTCTGTGAATGGGCCTGCTCTATTTAAGGCTACAGAGGAAATCTGATTTTCAAATGGGCTGCATCATGAAAGGATACCGGGAACGCCAGTTCTGCATGCACCTCCTACCACTTCACACCATGCACTATACCTCCAACTGTGTGAATGTTTAGTGCACCATGCATGAAAGCAGCAGCATCCTACTGACAATGTAGGTGGGTGAATTTGTGTATCACTGCACAAAGGGCCCCGTGGAACTCACACCCAGTCGGGGTATAAAGGATCCCACTGTCTCCATGTTGTGCATTTTCATTCATGCTGAGATCAAGGGGGGAAACTCTTTTGCTGCTGCCACAAGGCAAATACTATTAGTTAAGAAGAAAATACTATGAAATAATACTAGGAAGGGGACATTATCCCAGATCTGACCTTTAATGAATGAGGTCTCAATCTGCATCACAGACTGATGCTGTATCAAGCAACTTTCACAGTTATTGGGAGCTGAGTGCATCCATTGTAAATAGAGATAGCAGAACAGGAAAGTGGTGGTGTCCTGAAAGGACGTGGAGCACATCTTAGGATTCTGCAACCTGCTGACCATAGGGCCAGATCAGGCATAGCCACCTTATATGGAGAAACAGGGTGTTTGTCCCATACACTGGTGATCCTAGGCAAGACTGGAGAAGAGTGAAAAGCAAACGCAGCCTTGCCAAGCCATGCAGGCCAGATGGTCACAACAGGACCCCTGGGGTCACTCTACCCCACCCCTACTGCTGTTTTTTCTGGGCATCTCTTGATGTTTCCCCAGATTCTTCATAAGAGCCATCACCTTTCTGCCTCAGGAATCTTTCCACATTTATTCGAATGTATTGTTTATGCTAGTAAACATGCCAGCAAGAACGATTCTTTAATTTCTTTAAAACATGACATCTTTTGAGGTGAAGTATGATTGATGGCAGCACCAGCACTGGTGCTCCTTCCTTAACAGGGGTGTGTGGACCTGAGGGAGGCCTGAAGACATCACAGCAATATCCCATTCAAAGCAGAGCGGAGGCTGCAAAGAGGAAGACATTGAACAGCGTTAGGAAAGTCAGTGAGGATGGACGAAAGTGGTCTTCGTGTTTCTCAATGGCCTGTGTTTCCCCTTCCCCTAAAATGACAAAAAGCTGATTCCCAGGACTCTTCCTGCAGTAAAGAAGGGTCTTGGGAGAACATTAAGAATATAAGAAGAACCCTTCTGCACCAGACCAGTGATCAATCTAGTCCAGCATTCTGTTTCACACAGTGGCCAACCAATTGTTACAAAGAGCCAACAAACAGGACATAGAAGCCAAGACGTTCCCTGATGTTGCCTCTTAGTACTTGTATTCAGAAGATTCAGAAGCTGAGTGCTTCTGGATATGGAGGGTCCCTTTAATCACCATGGCTGGTAGCCATTGATGGATCCATTCTCCATGAGCCCTTAGGGGGTGAGCGGTCTACAAATCGAAGGAATAAATAAATAAATAAATCTAATCCCTTTTAAAAGCCGTCTGCATTTGTGCCCATCACTATGTCTACTGGCAGTGAATTTCACAATTTAATTACTCATTACTCTATTGTTGTTACAGGCTAAATATCAGGAGAAATGTCCTAACAGTCAGAGGGGTTGAGCAGTGGAACAGTCTGCCTCGGGAGGTGGTGGATGCTCCTTCACTGGACATTTTCAAGCGGAGGCTGGACGACCATCTTTCGGATATGTTGTAGGGCTATCTTTCAGCTGTGCTCCTGCAGAGTGCAGGGGGTTGGACTAGATGACCTGCAAGGTCCCTTCCAACATTCTAACATTCTATGTTTCTATGCCCCTCAACTTCATCAGGTGCCTCTGAGTTCCAGTACTGTGGGAGAACGAGGAAAAGTTCCCTCTCTCCACTTTCTGCACCCCATGCTTAATTCTGTCATGTCCTCTCTTAGTCACCATTTTTCCTTCTAAATTGAAAAATCCTCTAGGAGGAAAGGTGTTCCAATCCCTTGATCATTTTGGTTGCCCCCTTTTTGCATTTTTTTCCTTCTCTAATATCCTTTTTGAGGTATCAGGATCAAAAATGTACACAGTTTTCCAAATGATGCTGCACCATAGATCTATAAAGGGTTCATATCATTTTGTTTCACAGATTAAAAAAAAACCCACCATCTGCCTGAATTCCTGGAACAAGAACTCTTTGTTGGCTCTGAGAAACTGTAGACCTTGCCTCTTAAGCAACAGGCAAAGTCAAAGAAAGCATAACATGAAAACACTCCCCTGTTTCTGCACATGTCTCTTGGACAGTTCCGTGGACATCCCGAGAACTGCCATCCTGAAAGGTTAAGTTGGAATAAGCCATTCCGCTTACTTAATTGGGGACTGTTGTCTGGTGGAGAGCAGTGAAGCGATGGTCATGGGGAGAGTCACGGTAGAATGGATTGACCGTTGTGATTGTCCTGCGGTGAAAGAGGGGAAAGCATTACAAAAGGGAGAAGACGGCAGCTGGACAGACGAGAGGTGAGAGGGATGAGCACTAGACGGCCATAGGGAGAGGGCAAGTGAAGGACAGGGGAGATCATCTATGGTGGTGCACCCTGCCAGGAAGCATTACCTGCCAACGTGGGGATGAACACATCTCAAGGTTTCTGTAGCATTGGGATCAGTGCCTAAGTCAGTGGCATGGTTGTTGGTAGCGAAGCCACCTGCTTGCTGAGGCTGGATCCCTCCTCGTGTCCAGCCTTCCCTGTCTACTCCCTTTGGAATGTTCTCATAAAACCTGAAAGAGATAAGGGAAGGATTAGTGCATGCCTGAGTGAGCCTACCCACAGCCTCCCTCTCTCCAGTGAATCAGGTATACACAGTTCCAGGGGTCATTTAGTAGAAAAAGAGGTGCAGGCAGGGCCGGCTCACCCACTAGGCGAACTAGGCATTCGCCTAGAGCGCCAGGCCCTGGATGGGGCACAGAACTGTGCCTCCCCACCAAAAGCCCACGCGCCATTGTTGCTCCCAGCTGCGTGGCATGGGGGGACGTGAAAGGGGAGTGCAAGGCCACCTCGCCTTCCCCCTCTGCCTAGGGTCGGCTTTTGTAAATCCAAACACGGGCTGTTTTGTTTTGGGTGCCCGGAAACCTTGGCGCCTCCTCCTCACTTGCTTAAGATGTCTGGCCTCAGGCTGGGGAGCAAAAGCAACTCCCAATCTGGCTCCTGCGCCTCCGTCTCTTCGCGCTGCCTTTGCATTTGCAACGCACCAGCTTTGAGCTCCTCATTCTCGAGCTTGGAAGCTCTCGCTGCTGCTGCTGCTGCTGCTGCTGCTGCTGCTGCTGCTGCTGCTGCTGCTGCTGCTGCTGCTGCTGCTGCTGCTGCTGCTGCTGCTGCTGCTGCTGCTGCTGCTGCTGCTGCTGCTGCTGCTGCTGCTGCTGCTGCTGCTGCTGCTGCTGCTGCTGCTGCTGCTGCTGCTGCTGCTGCCGCAGCTCCGGCAGAGATTGCTCCCAGAAGCTCCCAGCAGCTTCTGGGCTCGCACCAAACAAACAGCTCCGCTTTGCCTTGCAACAGAATCGCCTCTCCCCCCCTCCCCTCCTGCCGCCCAGCTGCTCTCTTAAAGGGGCCGGCGCCACTTCAATAGCACCCTTGGAGTCACCCGCAATGTCCACTTTGCTCGGGCTTGCTCCTCGAGGGGAGTTTTGTCCAAAAAAGCCAGAAGGTAACTTCACCTAGGACGCAAAAAAACCTCGGGCCGGCCCTGGGTTCAGGAGCTCATTAGCACAACTCATTTGCATAACTCATTTGCATATGCCACACCCCCTGTCATCACCGGAAGTGTGTCAGAAGGCAACACCCACCGCTCAGGCTCCACTGGACTGTTTTGGATTGCTAGCTGTTGGGGGGGGGGACACACGCAGATCTGTCCTCACAGAGGAGGGAGAGCTTGTACCTGAATAAAACTTGGTCTTAAAGGTGCCACTGGACTGTCTTGGGCCGGGGGGGCCGGGGGGAGCTCTGCAACTTACCTGGCTGCTTCTTGCTCTGACTGAGGGCTGCTGGGAGCAGGGGGTGGGGCTTGTTGCATGTGCCCGCTCCTGTGTGCTCCTGCAGGAAATGACCCCTGCACAGTTCCTATCATCTACTGTATACCCAAGGCTCTGCAGAAACTGCTGTTGTTTACTGTAATGTGTGGATATCGTTTGCTATATACACCACCCATACTTCATAGACCCACCACCAGGTATTGCTGTCTCAATGCTCCCACCACCTTCACCCCTTGAAGGACCTGCATGGAACGGTCTAGTCCCACACACACAAGAATGCATACCTCCCCAGGTGGAGAGGAGACAGATGCCTTAACAAGGGAAGACCTAGACAAAATCTACTGACCTAATGTGGTGGAACTTACTAGTACCAAACTCACTTGGAGTTATAGCTGGTCAGGAACCTGTTTGGCAATTCTGGATCATAGGGCGGCGTCACATGACTGAGGTTATTGATGCTGAATCCTGATAGCTCCTGTATGGAGAGGACCAAGGAAAGAGCTATGAACTCAGGGCCACAGGAGCAGCACATACAGCCCTATGGATTATGAACAGATAAAGTCATCGGGCTGTAATTCAGGCATACCTTATTGCCCACATATTCCCGTCCTAAAAGATTGTTCTGTGTCTGAGGCTGCCGCTGAAGCCCTTCGAACTGAGTATGGCTCAGGGGGGCCTCTGCACCAGGTGGACGTTCTTGGGGCTCCAATGGAGGCTGTGGAGAATGAAGGGGGTGATGAGCGAGCGAGCAATGCTGGGGGGACCGTGAAGGAAAGAAGGCAGAGCGGCAGAGTGAAAGGCAGGGAGAAAAGGCACGAGGGCGAGGGGGAAAGGGAGGGATTGAGGTCACTACGGGTTACCTAAGACAGGGAAAGCTTCTCTTTGTGAATTCCATCCAGTAGGGGAAAGCGTCTCTTGCACACAGGTGTAAGAAAATAGGATGTAAAAATCAAGTCACCGCAGACAGATCTGGGTATGGATGAAGGAAAAGGAGACACCACAGGCAGTGAAAGAGCTGCTACAGGAAGTGAAGCTAGTATAAGAATATACTGGGGGAAGCAGGGCAGAGGTGTTTTGCTGACAGGGCAGTGCCACTTACTGGAGTACCAAGGAAAAGACCCTCTGGTCGGCTGAATCCGGACCCCCTCTCAGAGCCTTTAGAAAGGACTGGCAGGAATTCGTCGCCCTGTCAGGAGAATATCACAATGTAATACAGGTGGGGTGGGGGTGCTCAGACAGCATCAAGTGGGGAATTGCTGAAGAGGACAAATGGCCCATGGCAGGCAAAGCACACCCCTTCATCTGTTCCTCTAGAGGCCCGTCACCAAGCCACCACAAACCATCTCCTGACAAGAGCCCTTCTTACCTGTGGGAAGGAAGATGGCCGATAATCCGTTTTCATAATGCTGACCCCTGGATGGCTGGCCTGCAAAATTGAAAACAAATACTGAGACCTAGAGAGAGACACATAAGCAACAGGGCACAGCTGTTCCATTAGAGCTTCTGTTGAAAGGTATGGAGGAGTCAGGCTGGTGGCACAAGCAAATTTGTCCTCACTCGCCTTACTAAGCAACTGGTGGTATCTGGTGCTGAATCCCATGGAGTCCCATCACTGCTATAGGAAAACTGCACAGACTCATGCGGTATACTTTGAAATTCATGCCTAAATCCACAAAAAAGAGCTGAACATGGCTCTTCGCACTGACACCCCTTAGAGGTAGAAACGAAGAACAGGGCCAAGTTACATGATGGAGAATGGAAACACGTGGGGAGCCATTCTCAAGCTGAGATACAACAACTTGTGAGATATGAGCTTTTCAAACCCATCCAGTTAAAATAAGAATCTTTTAAAAAACATTCCCTGACAAATGTGGAATGAGAGATTCTTGAAAGGTATGTTTGTGAACGGCTCTCTCTGTCCCTGTCGTATAATATGTGAACAGTCAGGGATGACAGACTGTCCATACTATCCAGTAACTATACCAGTGCAAAGGCTTCAGTTTTGCCAGGGCTCTATTCTTTTATAACATACTGGTGTGATACTTAAGTTGGGTCCTGGCAGGAACTGCAGCATATACACCTGAGAAAGTGGTTTGTCTATAATGGGGTTACTGGGACAGCCTTCAGTGAATCCAGTCTCTTCCTTGGCGCCAATGGTTTTCTTTTGTAGGAGATCTGTAAGAAGAGAGAAACAACGACAGAACATGAAAACAGAAAGGGCACCCACAGAAGAGGAAGCAGCAGCTACATCACACAGCAGAAGAATGAGCCAACCTGGGCAGCCAACAGTTTGCTGGCTTACTGCACAGTTGTCATCCTGTGAGCTGTTGCTAAGGAATACAGCAGGCACGGGTAAGGCAAGGCAAAGTACTCTAGGTGTTTTCTTTACTTCAATATTCAAGCTTTAAGCATGAAAAGTTGCATGCTGATCTGCAGAGGCGGTGATAGGATGGCTGCTCATCTTACTGTGATAGCAGGGTAAAATAACACCGCTGACTTTGCAGTGAGCTATTGCCGGGGATCAGGATGCCACCAGCACAAGGGGGGGCCCGAGATCACAGAATCATAGAGCTGGAAGGGACCTCCAGGGTCATCTAGTCCAGCCCCCTGCACAAGGCAGGACATTCACAAATACCTCCCCCTCCATGCCCTCAGTGACCCCTGCTCCACACCCAGAAGATGACAAAACACCTCCAGGATCTCCAGCCAACCTGGCCTGGAAAAAAATTGCTTCCTGACCCCAAAGTGGTGATCAGCATTTCCCTGGGCGTGTGAGAAAGGGCCACAAGAACTAAGCACTGAGGCAACCCTTCCTGCCCTCCCTTTCATGATCTGTCTAAGTTCACTGAATCAGCATTGCTGTCAGATGGCCACCTAGCCTCTGTTTGAAAACCTCCAAAGGAGGAGAGCCCACCACCTCCCGAGGAAGCCTGTTCCACTGAGGAACTGTTCTGTCAGGAAGTTCTTCCTAATATTTAGCTGAAAACTCTTCTGATTTAACTTCAACCCATTGGTTCTGGTCTGACCTTCTGGGGCAACAGAAAACAACTCCATACCATCTATCTATATATATATAAAAGAAAGTCCCCTCACCTTAAAATCAATGCCCAGGCCAAACCGCCGGACCTAGAAACACCAAGTTCAGGGAGGGCACTCCTACCATGGCGTAGATGCTCACTAAGAAGGGATTTTAGAAATTCGATCCCTAAGAGGTAAAATGTGCTCCCCCATTGATTCCTATGTGGCTGCCAGGCTGCTGCCTCCTCCTTGCACCCTCCACTCTCTGATTGGTCAGCTGCAGAGCTCAGTGTTCTGAGGTAAAAATGCCAATAGTTTACAGGAGTCTGCAGACAGTTGAGGAAATCAGGAATGGCCAACGACCACCTGTGAAGTGCAGTAATGCTGCTGGCCCAGCCTCTCCGATGGCTTCCAGCACACTCCCCCCACCTCCTACACCTAACAGTCTGTCAGGTGCAGCAGCGGTTGCAGGGTGCTTAAAGCCATGAGGGAGCCCACTCCAGCAGTAACGCCTTAGTGATCCTGCCAGCCCTGCCTCCACAGTGGCTTCTAATACTCTTCCCCCCTCCCCTTCCTACACTGGACAGGCAGCTGCCTGTCAGGTGTAGGAGAGGAGGTGGGATGCTTACAGCCACCGGAGTGGTTTGCTCAGCAGGATTGCCTTAGTCCTGCTGCTGGCCCAGCCTCTCCGATACCTTTAAATACAATCCCCCGCCAACACCAGACAGGCGGGTGTCTGTCAGGTGTAGGAGCAGGGCCAGGGTACTTTAATCCATCAGGGATGTCACCCCAGCAGGATCACCTTAGGGATACTGCTGGCCCAGCCTCTCTGATGGCTTCCAACACACTCCCCCCACCTCCTACACCTAACAGGCGGTTGTCTGTCATGTGCAGCAGCAGTCGCAGGGAGCTTAAAGCCTGGAGGCAACTTAGGAATGCGACAACTTAGGAAAGTGGCAAAGACATTTGCACATAGTACTCCTGCAGTGCACTGAGCTGCGCAGGCCAAGTACCAGCAAGATCACCCTGAGGTGCTCAGAACAACACAGTCTCCATATCAGCAAAACAATCCAGGAACACAAGTAGAACACAATTAGAGAGGTCATCACTTTCGTGGAAGGTGGCAGGAGATGACTTAACAGACGACTGCTTCTTAAATGGACAGTTCTATGTTGCCTGCTCCAGAGTGAGCTCACCAAGCAGCCTGGCTCTCATATCACTGCCATAACATAGAAAATAGTAAAAAGCTCAGTAGCACCTTTAAGACTAACAAACTGTATTGTAGCACAATTATTACTGTAGCACAAGGGTTTTCAGAAAGCCACACACTCTTTTCCAATCTCACTTCAGTGACAGTTCCTGTCCTCAAATTCACAGAGAAACCCAAACACTCTCATTTTTGGTAGAATGACCCCCCTCCTCTCCTCCACCTGGCTGTTGTGCATCCTATACGAAGCAGGGTGATTTGGCAAATGCAAGCCAATGCACACACACACACACACACCGACTACAGGAGAAAGTGAGCCCAGGATTTTCAGTATCCTGGAGCAATGTGCTCCGTGCAGCACAAGAGTTCCTGGGGCTCGCTTTCTCCTGCAGCCCAGTTTAAACTGGGCTGCAGGAGACAGTAAGCCACTCGCTGACGGCACTGGCAACTGGAGGCCACAGAAGACACCCCCCCGCCCTCCCCCTACCTCCATTCTTGCCCAGCTCCCTTCCCCAACCTCCATCCTCCCCACCAACTGGCAGCCAAGCACATTCTCATCCCCGGTCTCCTAACTCCCCCGCTTGTACTTGCAGGATGGCTTGGTGGGTGTGGCCCTGGGCTCCCACCCACCCCATCTGAAACAAGCCACCACTCTTTACACCCCTACCAACTTACCCTTCTGGCTGGTGGCCCGATTGAGGGCTGCTGGGAGCTGGGGGCAGAGCTGCCCATCTGCCCAGCAGATCACTTTAAAAAAAGGTTTTAAAGAGTTTCTAAAAACCCTTCTGCTTTCAAAGCAGGGTGGGGGACGTGGGGTGGGGGGTT
>NW_015174352.1:28173-37001 GCF_001447785.1 Gekko japonicus
AATGCAATAGCAATTAACAAGACACAGAATGAACTCCCCAACCCCCATGGCAGCATAGCTGACATACTGCCCTCTCGGAAACCAGCTTCTCCCAACCAACCCAGGAGGTCTCCCGGTCATTCCAGGAGATCTCCCGGTTTGTTCGGTAACTCCTGATGGAACTGCCGCAACAGTCCAGGGGCCAGAATATCCCCTACTTCCACCCATTCGAGGTGCTGGGGTCCGAAATCCACCCATTCCACCAAATACAGCAATTTTCCCCGTTTGATCTTAGAGTCCTGAATCCGTGATATTTCATAATGCTCCTCGCCCTCAATCATGATAGGAGGGGGCACCGGTTTCACTGGACGCCAGAGACAGGAACCCAAAGCTCTCTTCAGGAGGCTGAAATAAAATACAGAATGCAATTTTCTCAAATTTTTCGGCAAGTCCACATCGACAGCAACATCGTTGATGATTCGTTTAACTTTAAACGGGCCAATGTATTTCCATCCCAACTTCCGACTAGGCCTCAACATGTTGATATTTTTTGTAGAAACATACACAGAGTCACCAGGCTGTAGAGCCCAACCCTCCACCCTTCTCTTATCAGCCTGCGTTTTGTAGGCCTCTTTCGCAGCAGTCAACGTCTTACATAAAAGAGGCCAAGAGTCCCGCAATTGTTTACACCATTGAGCTGCATCCCCCGGTCCCATGTCCATATCCCCTTCCAGAAATGGGATGGGTGGGCTGTCATAACCATACAATACCTTAAACGGGGACATTCCCGTCGAGGAGTGACAAGTATTATTATAACAGAATTCGGCTAGGGGTAACAAGTCATGCCAATTGTCCTGTTGATAGTTGGCAAAACAATGCAAATATTGTTCCAAGGTCTGATTAACTCTTTCCGCTTGACCATCAGTCTTTGGATGGTAAGCGCTACTGAGGCCCCGTTTAACTCCCATCAGTTTCATCAGCTCCCCCCAAAACCGGGAGACGAATTGGGTTCCCCTATCGGACACCACTTTAGTGGGTAGCATGTGTAGTCTCACTACGTGCATGAGAAACGCTTTTGCAAGTGCTTTGGCCATAGGTAATGAAGTGAATGGGACGAAGTGTGCTTGTTTGGAAAAGAGATCCACAACCACCCAAATTAGTCATAGATTTGCTTGATGGTAAGTCAGTTATAAAATCCATCAAAATGACTTCCCAGGGTTGACTCGGGTTTGGAAGTGGGTGCAATAGTCCTGGGGGTTTCCCCGGCCGGGGTTTACTCATGGCACAGATTTGGCACGATTGAACAAATGAGGATAAATCCTTGCGCATATGGGGTCACCAAAACTGCCATTGGAGCAGTTGCAGGGATTTAACAAAGCCCGAATGTCTGGACAGCTTTGAGCCATGCACTGCCTGCAACACCTCCCCCCTGAGGGAGAGGGGAACGAACATCTTATGACCCCGGTACCAACAGGCAGGCAGCGCTGAGTTCGAAATCCCCCTCTGCTTTCATAACGGCTTTATCCTCCTCCAAAAAAGTGGAAGCGAATTTACTGTACCAAGAGTCTTTTTCCCCCTCATCCTCCCTTGTAGGTCCCGTTGGCAGCGACGCGGGGGGTGGAGCAGCCAGGCGAGCCTGTTTGCACATCGTCACCGCTCTGCCCAACTGTGAGGGCGTAAACACTGAGTCCAGGACAACATCCCGTTGGCTTTCGTGTTGGGGAAGGCGGGACAGGGCATCGGCCAAAGAGTTTGCAGAACCCGGGAAATGGTGCAGGGTGAAGTGAAACTTGGAAAAGAAATCGGCCCATCGGAGCTGTTTGGCATTGAGGCACCAAGGTGTTTTAAGAGTCTCAATGTTCTTCTGATCAGTCCACACCTCGAACGGGACCCTCGCCCCCTCCAGCCAATGCCTCCATGTGGATAGGGCAAGTTTTATCGCCCCCGCCTCCTTTTCCCATACTGACCAGTTATGTTCCGTGTCATTGAATTTCCTGGACACGTAAGCTAAGGGATGCAACACTCCATCCTCCCCCTCCTGCAAAATTGCCCCCCCCCATAGCAACAACAGATGCATCAGTTTGCACAATACATTTTTTCGTTTCATCAGGGTGGGCAAGCATCGGTTCTGAGGTGAATAAAGCCTTTAGGCGATCGAACGCTTCTTGACACTCATTGCTCCATGGCAGCGTGGCGCTCGGTTTTGTAGCCTCAGGGCCCTTCCCCTTAGTTTTTAGGAGATCTGTGAGGGGCAAGCTGACCTGGGCAAAGTTGGGTAAAAAGGTTCTGTAAAAGTTCACAAAACCAAGGAAGGATTGGAACTGTCGTCTGGTTTGGGGTACCTCCCAACCCAACAGATCTTGTACCTTCCCTGGCCCCGGCCCCGGTCAGAGATCCGATACCCCAAGAGGTCAATGTGTTTTTTTGTGAAATTCACATTTTGACAGTTTGGCAAACAGTTTGTGCTTGTGCAACGTGGTTAAGACCTCCCTCACCAATTTCACGTGTGACGGTAGGTCGGGGGAGTACAGCAATATATCATCAAGGTAAACAAGCACCCCCTTGAACAAGTGCTTGTGTAATACTTTATCGATTAGGTTCATGAAGACCCCCAAGGGGCCCTGAAGGCCGAAAAGCATCACCCGGTATTTAAATTGACCCAGGGGAGTGTTGAAAGTGGTTTTATGTTCGTCCCCTTCCCTGATGCGCACCCAAAAGTAGGCATCTCGAAGGCCTAGCTTGGAGAATATTTTCCCTTTGGCCGCTTCAGCGAGCAAGTCTTTAATTAATGGCATGGGGTAGGCATTAGTAGACGACGCTGCATTTAAGCCTTGGTAATCCGTGCAGAGTCTTAGTCCCCTATCCTTTTTCTTTTGGAATAGTACCGGGGCCGCGAAGGGGGACAAAGCCGGTCGGATGAACCCTCAGGCTAAGTTCTTCCTTTTCAGCCGGTCCCATTGCATAGATGCGCCCCTTTGGCAATTTCTGCCCCAGGAACAGTTCAGTGCTACAGTCTGAATGTCTATGCGGGGGAAGCTCATCCGCCTCTTCCTCCTCAAACACTCTAGCCAAATCCCGATACTCGGGGGGGGATAGGTTAACAGCTCCTCCTTGGCTAGGCACACGAGGACCCTTGGCTATTGGCTGTTGGCCCCATTCTGGGTCCCACCGGTGGCTCTGGCACTTAGGAGAAATCAACTGTACTTTCCCTTCGTCCAACAAGATGTAGGGGTCATGTCCGTGCAACCATGGGGCCCCGAGGAGTAAGGGGAACCTGGCGGTTGAGGTGATCACGAACGCTCTATT
This sequence comes from Gekko japonicus, assembly GCF_001447785.1. Taxonomy (NCBI): domain Eukaryota; kingdom Metazoa; phylum Chordata; class Lepidosauria; order Squamata; family Gekkonidae; genus Gekko; species Gekko japonicus. The sequence goes on from NW_015174352.1 coordinate 31,459, forward strand.
CTCCCAGTGTTCGCCCGCCCCAATCCGCAACGGCACAGTCTCATACTCACATGGGTCTTTCATTGTAGAGCCATCCATTTGGGTAAATATCAGGGGGTCTTTTAATTTTACCACCCCAGCCTCCAACCCCGTAACCAGGGAGGGGTTGATAAGGTCCCTCCCGCACCCCAAGTCAATTAGGGCTCTCACCCGTATATGCGTGCGGAGGCTGGGGTTAATCAAAGTCACAGTCACGAAAAAGAGGGAGGGAAAACTACTCACCACATTAGGCGCCTCCGGGATCGGGCCCTGCTGCTCCGTGCCTCTTACAGCAGGACCAATCCGTTTCCCACTGGCTTGGGGTTGTCTTCGCTGGAGTCCACCTCCCCTTCTTTGGAAGTCGCCTGTAGGGCTTTGGCATATTTTGGCTTCCCAGTAGGCTTCTTCGCCGGCATGGCAGATCGTACTTTCGCTGGTTCACCGGGGCCCTGGTTCCCGGGCCCCGATCCACTGCAGTCGGCCATGAAATGGCCCTGCTCCCCACATTTCAGGCAGAGCCCTTGCTGCATACGCTGCTCTCGAGTCAATTCCACCGGCCGTGGCGGTTTCCCCTTCGTCGCTTGAGGGGTAGGCTGACCTCCTGCCGTCACGATGTCCAGACGTAGGGTGTGCAGGCGAGTTTCCACACTCTCCGGTTCTTGCATCCAGGCTGGGAGGGATACGGGGTCCACAGCCCTCAGGATCGTCTCCCGAATCTCAGGATTCAGCCCCACTCTGTATAGTTCCGCCAACACAGGATCAGGCCAGGTTTGCACTTTGGATGTGTGTAGCTTAAATTCAGAAGAGTATTCTCTCACCGATTGCTTTCCCTGCTTAAGGGTGCACAGGAACGCCCTCGCTTTGGGTCCGGCGTTCCGATCCTCAAATTGGGCTTGCAACGCCCACATAAAAGCATCCAAATTCATCAGCTCCGGACCTTGGGCGGTGTGCAGCCCCACATACCAGGCTGCTGCCGGTCCCCGGAGCCGTGCCGCCACCACATCCACTCAGCTGCTGTCGTCTGGGAACAGGTGGCCCGATCCTTCCACAAACTTCATCACCTGGACCACAAAGTAGGAGAGTTCTTCCGGGTTCCCATCAAAGGTGGCTTCGATGAGGTCTTTCGGGCGAGGTACCACCCATTCTCTTGGACTGCCAGGACGTGGCGCTGGCACCGGGACCTCCAGCTGACCCGGTTGCGGGGCTTCCCCCGGCTGGGGCAACTGCTGCGACGGGGCCAGTGGAACAACTGGCCCTGTGGGGACCACCGGTCGGGCCTCCCTCTCCTCTTGGATGGCTTGGACCACCAGCTCCGGGATCGCCTGGATGACCTCCTCCAGGGTTCGCTGCATCTGCCTTCTCTCCCTATCCGCCACCTCCATCCTGTGGGCCAGTTCCAGACCCTCCTCAGGGGACACCCGGCCACTTCTCGCCTTCATCCTCTCCATCACCCAGGCCCCGGGCAACAGCTCAAATGGGGCCCCGAAGGGGGGGGAACCCCCTGCCATGGAAAATCCCTGGTCGAACCGGCTCTCTCTCGGTGGCCCCTGCGTGAGCATATAAGTCTCTGCTGTAGAGTCCGGGTGAAAGTGGCTCCAGCTGGAGCTTAGCTGGTAGCCATGGCCGGGCTGCCGCCTCAGCCCCGTCAGGGTCAGAAACACCAGGGTCGAAGTCGTCTTAGAAATGGCTCCCGCACCCGCTGCAGTTACCGGGGGCGTGGTAGTCACCGGGACTGTCGACTGGGTCGTGGGGTGTCCGCCCCGGTTGTAGTAGGAGTCGGGATCCCCTTGGAGTCGTCCTGCTCAGGAATAGATTTCTCCTCGTCGTTGCTCATCTCGGTTGTGGAGAGATGCGCGGAGATAGAGAATGACGGATTCTTAACAGAATGTCAGAACCCACAGCTAACAACGAAGTACACGCATTCAGGAATGGTTATACTTTTATTGCAAAGCTATAGATGCAGTAACACAGGCACTGTTAAGAATGGTGGCAACCAATAGAGCCTAATAGGATATAGGGTATTCGTATGCACCCTCCCCCCCATGGCATGGGCCAATTAGGTACTCTCCCGCACGCGGGATAAGTTAGGAAACCATTAGGTGGCTAAAGCTGGGAATCAGAAGTCTCTCACAGTACCTAGGAGACCTCCAGACAATACAACCTCCTCCTGCACATCTGTAGAGATAAGCGTTTCAGGAAAGGCAGGACAGCAGGGATAGGAATGCAATAGCAATTAACAAGACACAGAATGTCAGCATAGCTGACATTGCCCCAGGGGACTCTCAGTCCCTGCTGGAAATTTTCGGGGGGGCCGCCCCACCCCCACCCCCTTAGTCTATGGGTATGGTTACAGGGACTCTGTCGCTTGGTGTATTTTGTACTATCTGACTTCTGAAGAAGACTCTTGTGAGCCGAAATGCGTCAGGTCATACACTGTACACCTTTATGTGTATTTGTAACTCTGAACATTTTATGAGACTTTATCTGGGCCCCTACAAGGTTTTTATATGTCTTTGAAATAAATACTCTTGTTTACTTACTTTGTTTACTTTTGTTTTTAACTTTTAGCCCTCAGTAAGTTTTCTAAACTTCCTTTGGAGGTTTGTGCTTGGTTGGTTTAGATTTTTTCCCCTCTCTATTTTTTTTTGTTAGTAAAAGCCTGTTTGGACCCAAAAGTATTGAAATTCAAGTACCAGGAACCATGAGGCAGCGGGTCTTGCACACACTACATGAAGCACACCCGGGCCCTTGCACGGAGCTGCGTATGGTGGCCCGGGATAGATGCAGAGATCGAGACATGGGTTCGGGGGTGTAAAATATGCCAAGAAGTCTGCCCCAGCTCTCCGAGCACCCCAACACAGCAGTGGGAGTCCACCCACAAACCGTGGTCCCAGCTTCATGTGGATTTTGCTGGCCTGTTGACAGTGATGGAATTGGGGCCACGACCTAGGACGATCGAGGGAACCCCTCCTACCTGCTGGGGTGTCCGGGCAGCGGACCGGTGCAGCTGCAAACGGCGGTGGATCGGCAGTGGGACGACTGAGGAGGCTGCTCTCTGCTGCCGGGATCCCCGAGCGGTGGGCCAGCGTGCCTGGGAGTGGCGGGAGACCTGCCGGGGTGTTGAGACCGGCACCGGTACGGGGGATGGCGTGGGGAGCCAGACGGGAGAGGAGAGAGACTGCCGGGAGCTGCGGGACAGAGGCGACAGACGGGCCGTGGTCTCTGGCCTCTGACCCTGTAGGATAGAGGGGACTAGTAGTCCTCCGAGGACTCAAGGAGATTGGCCTACAGCCAGGGAGAGGGAGGAGCACCAGGAACTGGGGGATCAACAGTGAAGCCCCCCCGGTGGCAGGCTCGTGGCAGACCAGCCAAGGTTTCTGGCTGGAAAACTGAGGCCCTAGTGGTGGATTCGCGGAAGATCAGCCAACAGGTGGAGAAGCAATCCCAATTGGGCTCCCTGACTCTCCTGGATAGATGTGGGCTCAGCCAGGAGGACTGAACCGACCGCGTAGTAGTTTTAGTGGTTATAGATGAGAGTCGGATGCATGAATGGGTGAATGAATGGAAGGAGACATATTCTGCTTAAGGGGTGAGTGTTGGAGGATGTGAGTGCCAGGTAGATTGTTTTATATACGTATATATAGGGTGATGTAAGCTTGCTGGCACGAATTAGCTAATTGTAAAGTGGTATTGTATAGTAGATTGTCGAGTTAGTTGGGTAGCAGTGTGAGGGAATTGGGCTACAGCAAGGCATCAGGAAGATAACTTTTAGCTTGCTGCTGGCGGTCGGGGGCTCTGGTGTAGACTGGCTGTTGCAGCAATGCTAGAACAGCAGATTCCGGTGCTCTTTGGGAGGGGAAAGCATAGCGGTGGGCCCAGGCGGAATGATAAAGGAAGGAAACTGAGACACAAAAGGGCTCGGTGTCCTTCCAGCCTGCGTCCCATCCCAAAGGAGGTCGGCAGTGGGGCTAGGAATATTAACCCTCCTCCGTCATTGGTGTTGTGCAACGCCAGGTCTATAAACAACAAGACAACAGTCCTTCGGGACTTTGTCATTGAACATCAAGTTGACCTGGCATGCATGACCGAGACCTGAGTGCGGGAAGGGGAGACTGTAGTGCTCGCCCGGCTTGCCCCTCCGGGGTTCTCGGTCCTACACCAATCATGAATGAGGGGATGGGGGGAGGAGTGGCGATGTTTGTCCGGGAGGCTTACTCCTTCAGGGCGCTCCCTACGTTGGAGATTGCAGGCCTAGAGTGTGTCGGCCTGTTGCTGGAAGCCGGGGAGAGTGTGGCAATCTGGCTGGTGTACCGTCTGCCTAACACGCCGGCCAGTTGCCTGCCGTCCCTGCTGGAGGCCGTATCAGGCTGGGCGTTGGAGCATCCTAGGCTATTAGTCTTGGGTGACTTCAATGTCCATGCCAATGACGCGACCTCCAGCCGGGTTACGGACCTAGTAACATCCATGGCGGCGCTGGGACTCTCCCAATATGTATCGGTCCCTACGCACCAGGCGGGGCACACGCTCGATTTAATCTTCACAATGGTGATTACAGTGGACTGGATCACTGCAGATGCAGTGCCATGGTCGGACCACTATGCCCTGAAGGCCCGTGTGAACGTCCCGCCCTGACCCTGTATAGGCGGCGAGGGGATTTTAGCTCGCTCACGGAGCCAAATAGACCCAGTGTGGCTTCAATTGGCTCTGCGGGAACCGATGCCCCCTGGCAGTTCGTTGTATGAGCTTGTGGATGACTGGCACAGTCAACTTTCCACAGCCATTGATGTGATCACTCCCCAGCGCCCTCTGCGCCCTCGCTCTAGGCTGGCCCCCTGGTATACCCAGGGGTTGCGGCTGATGAAGCAAGAGTTAAGACGGTTAGAGAGACGTTGGCACCGAACTTGCGCCAAGGCTACAAGAGCATCCTATAGGACATTTATGAGATCCTATGAGATGGCAGTCAAGGCTGCGAAGAGGGATTTCTACGCAGCCAGGGTTGCGTCCGCTAGCTCTCGCCCAGCCCAATTATTTAGAACAATTCGGTCTTTGACGGGTCTGCCTCAGGGCAGACAAAATGATAGGGGATTGGACATTGGCTGTGAGGCTTTTGCAAGCTATTTTGTGGATAAAGTCTTGTCGCTCCGCCGCAACCTCCCCGCCACAGTTGAAACAGTTAGCGAACTCGAGGCCCCTTGCGTGTCTTCGGGTCCGGGCTTAGAATGCTTCGAACAGCTCAGCCTGGAGGAAGTCAACAGATTACTCGTATCTGTATGCCCAACCACGTGCGACCTCGATCCGTGCCCCTCCTGGCTCATTAAAGTGGGCCACGAGGGGTTTCAAGGTGCCTTGAGGGAGATTGTTAACAAGTCCCTCTTGGAGGGGTGGTTCCCTGAGGCACTCAAGGAAGCGATGGTCCGCCCTCTCTTGAAAGAACCAACCTTGGACCCGACCGAATTGGCCAACTATTGGCCAGTGTCCAATTTGCCCTATTTGGGCAAATTGATCAAGAAGGTGGTGGCGGTTCA
>NW_015174352.1:37135-58573 GCF_001447785.1 Gekko japonicus
GGTTCAGCTACAGGGTTACCTGGATGACGCTTCTGTCCTTGACCCATTCCAGTCCGGTTTTCGCCCGGGACATGGGACAGAGACAGTACTGGTTGCCCTGACTGATGACCTCCGTAGACATCTGGACCGAGGCGGTGTGGCGGCGCTGTTGTTGTTAGATCTGTCAGCCGCATTTGATACAGTCGACCACCAGCTGCTGGCCCACTGCCTCGCCGACGTGGGGATCAGGGGGCTTGCCCTTCAATGGCTTGCCTCGTTTCTCCAAGGTCGGGGACAGAGGGTAGTGCTAGGGGAGCAACAGTCCCAGACGCACCCGCTTGAGTGTGGGGTGCCTCAGGGGGCTGTTCTTTCCCCGATGCTGTTTAACATATACGTGCGCCCCCTCACCCAGATCGTCTGGAGGTATGGGCTGGGGTGTCATCAATACGCAGATGACACCCAGCTCTATTTGATGTTGGGCGGCCGGTCAGACTCCAACCCAGACGATCTGCACCGGGCTTTACAAGCTGTGGCCAGGTGGCTCAAGCTGAGCAGGTTGAAGTTAAACCCGGTGAAGACGGAGGTCCTGTGCTTGAGTCGGACCGGATCGGGGTTAGGGCTCCCGCTCCCGACCTTCGATAGGGCACCCCTGGTGCCAGCCTCAGAGGTTAGGAGTTTGGGAGTGCTACCTTAACAATGGAGGCTCAGGTGGCGGCCACTGCCAGATCAGCCTTTTATCTTCTTCGGCTGATACGGCAGTTGGTGCCTTTCCTTGACCGCAATGACCTAGCTACAGTGATCCATGCGCCAGTCACCTCGAGGCTAGACTACTGCAATGCTCTCTACATGGGGCTGCCTATGTCGCAAATCCGGAAGCTACAGCTGGTGCAGAATGCTGCGGCCAGGTTGTTGGTGGGCGTCTCGGGCTGGGAGCACACCCGACCTGTGCTGAAAGTGCTGCACTGGCTGCCTATAGCATACCGGATTCGCTTCAAAGTGCTGGTGCTTACCTTTAAAGCCCTACATGGCCAGGGTCCGACCTACCTGAGGGATCGCATTTCCGCATATATTCCCCAAAGAACACTTCGGTTGGGGTCACAACACCGGCTGGTGACCCCGGGCCCTAAGGAGGCCAAGCTTGTGGCAACAAGGGCCAGGTCTTTCTCAGTGGCGGCTCCTACCTGGTGGACTGAGCTCCCGGAAGAGATCAGGGCCCTGCGAGACTTTGTGCAGTTCCGCAGGGCCTGCAAGACGGAGCTCTTCCGCCAGGCTTATGAGTAGGAGCCGCCACGGCCACTTACACCACCGCTCCTTTATAGAGAGAGACCGCTGGGGGGCTGGGTAACATCTTTCTATTACCCCAGCCTTCCCCCTGCTACACAAGATTTTAGGAGTCTATATGTGCATCCATAGAATTGATTTTAATCGGTTTTAAAAATCTGTATTTTTGTATTATGTTATATTGTATGCACTTAGTGCCCTATGTGAGCCGCCCTGAGCCTGTCCGCGGGGAGGGCGAGGTATAAATACAATAAATAAATAAATAAATAAATAAATAAAACCCTGCAACCCAGAACGGGGGGGGGAGATCCCTCCACAGGGAGAACCAAGCTAAGCTGCCACCGAACCAGAGGCCCCGCCACCACAGCAACAACTACAACAGCCACCCCAGACTCCTCTGCCCAAGAGAACCACCACGGACCCAGTGCCAGCCCCCAGGCGATCTCTCAGGGAACGCAGGCCCCCCACATATCTGAGAGACTACATCACATAGGTAGTGACGGAACTATGGGGGGAGGAGTATTATGTTCTCTGATCACTGCCTGGCGCCAGCCAGAGGCAGCCAGAGCTTCAATCCAGAAGACAATAGGGACTAGGCTCCTGAATGACAAGTAAGGAGCCAATAGGGACATTGGCAGGAAGTTCAAACCCGTCAATAGGACCTAGGTGTGTCCCTCCACAATTGTATAAAGTTGGCCACCCGGCCGTTAGTTTTCTGTTCCATGTGTTAAGTACAAATAAACGCGTCTTCTCCGATGTCATGGTCCGCGTCCTGATGTACCGAACCCAGTACTTTTCACTTACAAGCACAGATAACTGCCATTTCGTGACACCTACCAACAGCCACTGAGGGAAGAGTTAGTCCCACACAGGAAAAACATCTTCGTCAAGAGAGAAAGCCGTTTGCCAGTAATTCTGATGGCACAGTGGCTGAAGGGGGAGTGGGTGGGGAAGAGGAGCAGACCCAGCACCTGGCCAATGGCACGCGAGTACTCTTAAGTGGTGGCTGATAGGCCAATGGCTGAGGGAGAGCATGGAATCTTGCCACCTCAAAACAGGATTATAATATAGGAGAGATTAGGATTGCCAGCTCCAGATTGGGAAATACCTGGAGATTTTGGGCGCTGCGGCGCTGCGCTACGGGCGTGTTCCTAGGGAGCTCCTGGGAAGCCCGACTCATGAGCGCTCTTTCGGAGCCCCCTGAATTTCGGGGAGGCCCCGCTTGGTTCTCCTGGAGGGAGACCAAGAGCATGAGGCTTGACCGGCCCCACCGTTTCCCTGGCAAGGACGGGGGGTGACCGGTTTGCCCCGAAGCAAGAGCGTCACGGAGAACGGGAACATGGCCGCCATGTTCCCGACAAGCAGCTGCCAGACGTGCTTTTAAACCTCCTTCTTTTTGTTTGTTGCAAGTTTTTTCTTTTTTCTTTTTTGCCTCTACGCCACTCTGAAGGATATTGATACTGTACAACCTGACCGAAACGGAAGAAGTTATCAAACACCCCCTTTTTTTGGCAACTCCCCTCCCCCACCGGTAAAAGAAAGCGGCTGGGAAGCTTTTATGGGCAGCGAGACGAAAGAGGATTGGGGTAAGAAATAATTTCTGTGGGACATATTACTAGCTATTAAAAACGTTACCAGAAAAGCAGAAGAGACATGGAAATGTATATGGTTTAACTGTTCAACTGTAAAATATTCGGAGAGAAGTGGGAGTGCAGCGTTGAGAAAATGGAGATGACCTCCGTTTGTAAAGAGATACAGGACTCAATAATACATGAGCTCAGATCCGATAAGTTTCAAAAAACTCTGCAAGTTGAATTAAATAAAGCGCTTAACCAAGTGTGGGATAATATTTTGAAGAATTTGCAATGCCCATCCGATAAGGAGAAGAATGTTACAGACCAAACAAAAGAGACACGGGAGAGGAATGAACTGCAATGAATTAAGCAGGAGAGTGAGCAACAAGGTACCTTATATGGTCCTAAAGAAAAAGACTTATGTGAGGTGGATTTATTGAATAGGATGGAAGAAAGAGAAAGTGCGAAAATAGGACTGGACAAAAAAGTACGTTTTCTAAATTCACAGAGCAAGGAAGAAAGGAGGAGGAAAAAGAGAAAAAAAGCAAAGAAAGGCTTAAAGAAACTGAAGGACTCTAACTTTAAACTTCTGAACTGGGACATAAAAAAACGGGGAAAAGATAAAGAGTACAAAGATCAGCGACATATAAGAGAAAATACAGAAAACCAAAATAGAAAAGAAACACAACACATTCCCAATATAAAGAGCGATACGGACTGGCTGTCGGCTAATGTGAATGTGGAAGGTTAAGAGATAGGGCTAAGGCCTTTAGTAGGAGGTGATGCTTTAAGAGAAATTGAGGTCAGAAGGATATCTTAAGATATTGGTTTATACAGAAGCCTGAACTGACATGTTTGACAATTTGCAAATTGGTATTATAAGTTTGAGAAATATAGACTTACGAATTGGCAGACAGATGACACATATACATATATTGAATGATACTTAGCAATTTCTAGTTTGGGTGAGTTGTTCTGATATGGGTTTAAAGGGGAAGATTAAGTAGGAAAGAAACAGACTACTTCGCCACTACGTGGGTTGTAAGCTAATGCCGGCCTTACTATATGCTGAGGGAATAGGAATATAATAGGAGGTGAATAACCTTTAATATGAGTTTGAATAGCAATATAATTTTCTCTTTTTGAGTTGCTATCTTCCTTGGTTTTGGAGATAAAGTTATAAGCTTGGCTGAAATGTTAATTAATAGTGGGCTGTAACTGAAGAATGTTTGGGATCCCGATGTTTGGGTGTAAGCTTAAGGGGAAGTGAAATTTATTGTGTGGAACTGAGTCAATACCAGAGCTCTATTAACTGGTAAGTAGGTATCTGAAATTATAAGTAGAAATGAGGATCTCAACAGGAATGGAAACAAATAATTTAATGTGTAATAGGCGGATGGAAAATAAGTATAGATCAGGAGAGATCTGTGGGTTAAATAAATTTCTTGTTAGGAGAATGGAAAACAGTTAGAAAGCATGTAATTCACCAAAGTGGCGTGGAAACACAAGCTTTATTAGAATGGGGTTGGTGGGTGGAGGGATTTAGGTCTGTTTGTGTTTGTTGTTGTATGTGTTAAAAAAACCAATTAAAAATTGTCAAAAATAAATAAATAACAGGTTTAATCCAATTTCATACTGTATTCATAAAAATGTACCATAATTAGTAAATGATCTAAGAAGACCCTTTTTTGTTTATTCACAAGCATGTTTGCAAGAACAGCTAGAATACTCCCTCTTTAGCAAGCAGCATCTTCAGCTAAAGTGAATTTTGAGTACATAGTCATTAATAGTGTGCTTGACAAGCTTCAGCCTTCTGTAATTCTTTTCTTACACACCAAGCTAGAAATATCTGGCTTTAGATCAGACTCAGGTTAGCCAAGTCAGGAGGTCACACAGATCTTTACTGTGAAATATAATGGGAATATAAAGCCAAGGAATATAAATCCAGATCCACACTCCTACAGCAGTTGCTTCAAAATAATTAAAGATGCCTGCCATGTTTTCCTATTTCTCTAAACTTTTAACCCATCTACTCACACACAATACAAGTTGACTCTGTGGCTTTGCTGTAAAAGCAACACAATTCAGATATTGTTGAATGCAAGTTATGCAGAAAAATAATTTTTTTTAATTGTCATACCAATGATTTCTAAGTACAACCAGAATTTGGTAATGAATTCCTGGTTCTGCCTTGGATATATATAATTCTAGCGCAAACTGGAATATATGTATATAAATAACAGTATTCTGAAATCAATAAAACTACAGTGAATTGTTTGAAGGGAAAGAAGGGAAATAAAAGTATTTGTCTGATCTAATTTTAAAAGGAAGCCCATAATTTCTAGGTTGCTCAAAGTCTAGGTAGGTTGTTATGAAAGCAACCCCCCCCCTGTAGGCACATTCCCCCCACCTATCTAGGCTTAATGTTTGAATTCTGTGCATATATATATTATTCAGAACTGACCACATGAAATTTAGGATTTTTGGAGGTAGATAAGGGTTGGCTGCCCTGTATCAGTAAATGTTGGGAGATTTGGGAGATGGTGTATGTGGTGGGTGAAAGTATTTTTTTGGGGGGGAGATGTAACATCACTTCCAGGTGATGGTCTAGGAATTGTCTCGATCTCTGTGGTCTTTACTGTAGAGACTGGGGGAAATTTCAAGAGCATCACCATCAACTCCACTCCTCATTTCCCCCCCACTCCTCAGAGCACAGTGGATTAAGAGCAGGGACAGCAGACTCCTAGCTGCCAGATGGCCAATAGTAAAAGCCAGTTTGGTCTAGTGGTTAAGAGTGTGGACTCTAATCTGGGAGAACCGGGTTTGATTCCCCACAACTCCGCATGCAGCTGTTGGGTGACCTCGGGCAAGCCACAGTTCTCTCAGAGCTGGTCTCTCAAGTGCAGTTCTCAGTCAGGAAAATACAGAAAACCAAAATAGAAAAGAAACACAACACATTCCCAATATAAAGAGCGATACGGACTGGCTGTCGGCTAATGTGAATGTGGGAGGGTGAGAGACAGGGCTAAAGGAGGAGGTGATGCTTTAAGAGAAATTGAGGTCAGAAGGATATCTTAAGATATTGGTTTATACAGAAGCCTGAACTGACATGTTTGACAATTTGCAAATTGGTATTATAAGTTTGAGAAATATAGACTTACGAATTGGCAGACAGATGACACATATACATATATTGAATGATACTTAGCAATTTCTAGTTTGGGTGAGTTGTTCTGATATGGGTTTAAAGGGGAAGATTAAGTAGGAAAGAAACAGACTACTTCGCCACTACGTGGGTTGTAAGCTAATGCCGGCCTTACTATATGCTGAGGGAATAGGAATATAATAGGAGGTGAATAACCTTTAATATGAGTTTGAATAGCAATATAATTTTCTCTTTTTGAGTTGCTATCTTCCTTGGTTTTGGAGATAAAGTTATAAGCTTGGCTGAAATGTTAATTAACAGTGGGCTGTAACTGAAGAATGTTTGGGATCCCGATGTTTGGGTGTAAGCTTAAGGGGAAGTGAAATTTATTGTGTGGAACTGAGTCAATACCAGAGCTCTATTAACTGGTAAGTAGGTATCTGAAATTATAAGTAGAAATGAGGATCTCAACAGGAATGGAAACAAATAATTTAATGTGTAATAGGCGGATGGAAAATAAGTATAGATCAGGAGAGATCTGTGGGTTAAATAAATTTCTTGTTAGGAGAATGGAAAACAGTTAGAAAGCATGTAATTCACCAAAGTGGCGTGGAAACACAAGCTTTATTAGAATGGGGTTGGTGGGTGGAGGGATTTAGGTGTATGTTTGTTTTCTTATGTTTAAAAAACCCAATAAAAATGTATATATATATAAAAAAAGAGAGAGATTTTGGGAGTGGAAACTGAGGAGGGTGGGATTTGGGAAGGGGAGGGACTTCAATAGGGTATAAAGCTGTAGAGTACGCCTTCCAAAGTGGCCATTTTCTCCAGATGAACTAATCGCTATCACCTGGAGATCAGTTGTAGTCCCAGAACTCCAGCCACCACCTGGAGGTTGACAATCCTAACAACTCCTGCCTCAGTGATCTCCATGTTCTACTTGCACATCACAAAACTTACTTCCCAGCTGTTCTGGTCTGTGGCTCGGTGATGGCGGATGCTCTCCCCTACCCCTGGGGAGAAGATCCGCGCTCCAGTGGGAAAAGGAGGGGTGCTGCCTCAAGTGGCACCCCCAGGTGAGCCTTAAGGAAAGGCTCCAAGCCGGGGGCTCGGGGGGGGGCGACCTCTTCAATGGCGTAATGCCGGACAATTGAGGCGCTCCTTTTTGCCCCAAACGGTCCGTCCCCTGTGAGGCTCAGTTTTACACTGAGCATAGCCGATGCCGACCGGGACAAGCAGAGAGAGTCAGCGAATTTCAACGAAGCTACAAGAGGTCTGAGTACAGACCGGCAATGAATTGGAGAAGGAGACAAGCGGAAAAGTTTTAAAAGTGAGTTCTCCCCCCCCCATGGAATGCGGCGTCGGGAAGGAATCCCGGACGTAAACAAACTGAACTGTGTTATATAAAGGAGAAAGCAAACAAGACATTTAGGTTTCAGGGGATAGCTGAAGCGCAAGGAGAAAACTTGAAAGCGATGATGGCAGAGCTTATCGCCCCGGTGGTGGGGGTCTCAACGGCAGAAGTTGAAGCAGAAATTGAGGTGATTTATCGATCATACTCAAAATATATTAAGCGGAATAACCTGCCGGGTGAAATTGTTGTCAAGTTTCTCAGAAGACAGATGAGGGGTGACATCCTTAAAGCAACAGCGGCTAGTCCCCTGCAGCTGGGAACTGCAGTCATCAGGGTCCTAAAGGACACTCCGTTTGAGGTTCGTCAGAAAAGGAAAGCGTATAAAGACCTGATTTCAACTCTGCAGATCAACCAAATTTCGTATTCTTGGAACTTTCCTGAAGGTGTCGTGTTCAAATACGGAGATAAAAGGGAAAAAATCGACTCAGTTCTGAAAGCGGAAGAATGGTTGAAGCAGCACTTCGGATCGAAGGAAGAGGAGCAACAGAAAGGAGGTGGCGGAGCAGGCATTGAAGAAGAGATGGATGACGACCAAGTTGCAGCAGGAGGTGCTTCAGTCAGAGAGACATATGACTTGCGGCACAGAGGACCAAAATAACCCTTTACAATATAGAGACTCGCAAATGATGAAGATGATGAAAGAGACTCGAAGCACACATGTCAAGCTGGATGTAATACTAACATGGACTAATTCTTTAATTCATTGATTTAAATGAAAAGTTATAAGTTCGAATTCTAACTGAATACTAATTGTTAAAGACTTTCCCTCTTGGGGTTTTAGTCATAGTGTGGGTTTAATTTTCTTGTCTTTTTTACCCTGGGGTATCTTTTTCCCTCCCCTTTTCTTTTCTGTTAGTCTGTAGGTGTAACAAAAAAGTAATAAAGCTACCCTGTCTTCAGGGGATTTTTTTTTAAAAAAAAACCTTACTTCCCAGCAGTGAACCCAAAGCCTTTATGCTTGCTACCTTAACATCTGGTAACTGAGAAGGTTTAAAACAAGCCTGATTCAACAAAAATCTTAAGAAGCGGGGTGGATCCCCTCCATTAGTAGACAAGGCCTGTCACAGTTGTCAACTCTGATCTGTGAAATTCCTGGAGATTTGGGGTAGAACAGGGTTTGGGGTGGAAAGAGGGGACCTCAGTGGGGCAGAATGACATAGAGTCTACCCTCTAAAGCAGCCATTTTCTCCAGGGGAACTGATTTTAGTCATCTGGAGATCAATTGTAATTCGAGGAGATAGCCAGGCCCTAGTTGGAGCTGCAAAGTACAGGTAAGCATAGAAATACTAAGGAGGAATAGGAAACCCAGAGCTTGAGCAGTACTTCAGATATCCTCCACCCCTCCACATCAAGCAGCCTAAAGTATGCAGAGCACACACTTGTACCTCTCTCACTGCAAAGGGAAGCAGCAGGCACGCCTGCAAAATGGGAGTGTAGGCTGGCTTCATACACAGGCTGTAGCAATGTTTCACATATAGGGTTGCCAGCTCTGAGCTGGGAAATACCTGGATATTTCTGGGTGGAGCCTGGGGAGGGTGGGGCTTAGGAAGGGGAGGGACCGCACCTCAGTGGGGTATAACGCCATAGAGCCCACCTTCCAAAATGGCCATTTTCTCCAGAGGAACTGATCTCTGTAACCTGGAGACCAGCTGTAATTCCAGGATCTCCAGCCACCACCTGAAGACTGGCAACCCTCCACATAAAAGAGGACACTGGTTCATCAGTCTGCAGTTTGCAGAAAGGCCACAATCATGCACTAAAGAAAGCAATGATAAGTGCAATCTTTTCTTTGTGGTCATCAAATGTGCCACTGCTGACCGCTAATACTGCTCAAACACTCAGAATGTGCTATCGAGAGACAAAGTTCCAGTGAAGCTTCCTGAAGCACATACTTCATGACATTCTCTCTCAGTAAAACTCTTAACACATTCTGAAAAACACATCACAAATGTGAGGACAGACCCCTAAGGATGACAGAAGGACATGGATACATCTTCAGTACCCACTGTGTCTTCTGTAAAATGCACACAACTATAATGTGAGAATGATAAATCCATCTAACTGGCTTGAAAAGTAGGCCAGGGAACTGCAGGATTCCAGAGTTTACAGAAGTCATCATTGAGAGAGCTGTGTGGATTTTCACTGTCACTCTAAATGTCCATGTATTTTCAGACAGAAGAGTGACTCGTACAATCCAGGGCTGTAAGAATTAATGTGACAGGCTGTCACAAGAAATCTAAGCAAATATAGAACTTTCACAGTAGTTCACAACTGTTATGATGATATTTAAAAAACCCTTTACATTCTTTAGACTCCAGCTTGTTAGATAAGAAATTCAGCTTCTATTATAAAATACTTCTAACCTTCCAAACTGTAGAAGGAGGCTTAAATATCAGGGCCCCTAAAAACAAAAAGACAAGCCAGGGCTGCGGTCACACACACTAAATAATTCACTTCCAATCCACTTTCAGTACACTTTCCAACTGGATTTTACTGTGTGAACTGGCAAAATCCAGTCGGAAAGTGCATTGAAAGTGGATTATTTAGTATGTGTGACCACAGCCTAGAAGAATCTGATGGAAGAACAAAACAAAAACTCCAACCTACATTTTCATCTGAAGATTTCTAAAACAATTTCATTATGTTTGAATGCGTGTAGGTGGCAATACTGATATAAGTGAATTTTTTAAAATGAATTCATATAAAAGTTACTTATGATCTAGATTTGGTCCAGACTGCTGCTTTAACTTTCCCAACATTTAAGAAACAAGACTTAGCAACACATTTTAAAACTGGAAAAACTGAGGAAATGAGTCCTTTACTCTCTTTCTGAGGTGTTCTGAAAGTCTCTCACACTCAGTCTTCCCCACAGCTTGGCAAGCTCTCTGTGAGGTTGCAGGTCTTTGTTAAATAACATCCCATTAAGCCTGTATTAAAAGGACAGGACTTTTTTCTTTAGGCCTGTTGGCAACCCCAAATGTTAGCCAAATTGCCTTATTTCTTAATAATAGCTTGGGGAATTATGAATATAAAATGGCAATAGGCATATAGCGTGGATCATCACCTGTGTATACTGGAGTCAGAATTCCAAAGAACCCAGGAATAGACAGAGACTGGGTAGCTAGAATAATGATTTATTTACTAAATATGCTCAAACATACAAACAATAATCATGCATTCACACACACACAATATAGAACTAAGAAAGCAGAGGTGATTGATAGCTAATAGAGGGGTCAGTTATGAGGTGATACTACCTGTCCAGACATGCAGAGTTCCAGAAAGAAGAGAGTTATGGCCAAAACCCAAGGTTTGGGGGTGGACTGCCAGTTGGTATCAGGGCAGAGGCACACAATCTGAGGCCATGTGCCTGGATGGATATAGACATTGGAAAACAATGCAGAGCAATAAGAGGTCTTGAGGGGCTTGTCTCAGGTGAAGACAAAAGATTACCTGGGCCAATGATGAGTCCCAGGGGTGCGTAGCATCAGGATGGGCAAGGCCTAGATGTGACCAATGAGATCTCAGAGGGGCAGAGTCCGGATTAACAATAGAAGCCAGGTGTTGGATGACTGTACTGGGGGCTAGCTGAATGGATTTTATGTCCATTGATGGTTCTGCCAAGGCAGTTGAATCGGTTCCTAGATACAGACAAAAGATGGGAGATGGGTCCCTGATTAGCGTCAGGAAAGATTGTTAATAATTTGAATGTTTGATTGGTTTATCTCATTATCCCAAGGGAAGGACAAGTATTGAGACAAAGAATTCACACATAGACATGGGAACACACAAAAGGGCTGGGTGAGGTTCTAGAGACAGGAGGGCTATTCGCCAGGTGGCCTCTGAGTAGCTTTTAGAAATGTAGATGTTTTACCTGGTGGAACTGCCATTGTTTCATATGCATGTCTTCCTGGGTGGGGGAGAACTGGAGATTTGCTATGAGGGTTGCCTTGTTGCCACCTGAAAATGGAGACCCAGTTTCCAGAGCTATGGCTTGCTCTGTGTTTCAGAACCAGGAGTGTTTTCCTTGGCCTGAGTTTTGTGGGTTTCTGGTTCAAGTTAGAAAGTGGGGTGCCCCTGCTAAAGGGGCTACCCAAGAGTAAAGGCAGTGCCTCTGGGCAACACAAGATGGTGGTCTTCTACCTTTTTCACATGCATTCTCCCTTAAATGTTGTGTTTAGATGGGAGGTGCTACTAGATCTGGCCCTTGCATCTATGACCATTTATGGCATTAAACACTTCTCACTAGTTTAGTTTGGGGCACCAGTTTGTACCCCCTCCTGAGGCAGCCATGCTACAGTTGCCAGTGCCCTCATAACAACCAGGTTAGTTGACTGCAATGTTGTCCCGGTTCCAGGATCCCAGGATTTAATCCACACACCCCAGGGGCCCCAACGACCACCAACTCACCCACGGACCGAGAGGACCTTGCAACGCTGGACCCCGTCAGCGCAGCCGAGGCACAACAGTCCGGACCAGTCCAACTGTGAAACATAGAGTCCCCAGGAGCAGCAGGAGCCGCATAGCTCCGATCACACCCAGGCCGTAGGCTGTCAAAACTTATCATGGGGGGGCGGGGATGGGAGGACTGAGGGGGAGGCGGGGATGGGAAACAGTGCTGGGAGAGAGAGCTGGGTATAAAGAAGAGGAAAGCAAAGGGGCCGGGGAGGAAGGACGTGCTCGGAACTACCTGACGCTGGCAGAGAGAGAAGGAGTCCAGGGAGGACGCTGAGAAGCTGGGGAGCCAATGCATGGAGATAGAGGGACTTACGGAGTGCCAACAAACTCCATCCCCTACCCATCTGAGGCCCCAACGTTCCCCCTCTTCTTTACAGGCCTCGACTTCCAGGGCCGTTGGGACCCCCCCCACCAAGTCTTGAACTCTCACGGCCACGGGAGGGTCTACGCCTGGAGCCCAGGGCAGACTTGACAAATGTGCTCTACACAGAGGTGTCTTTGAAGAATATTTGGAAATGCCAGTTTGTTCTGAACACAACAGTAGGATGATCAGCTAGGATTTGCCATTCTCCTGATATTGTATTGTTTTATTCTGTTTGATGGCTGTCAGCCATCTTAGGGGGTTTAATAGAAAGGCAAGATGTAAATATTTACATCAATAACAAATGAAATTAAATATCAAATTTGAATGAATAATAGACACAAGTAGCTTCCAAACTGACTCTTGAGGAGCTTCACAGTTTACCAGCCCATCAGGGAACCAATTGTGTATTTCGTCATTCAGACTACATTTGTGTTCCGAGGCAAGTAGGGCTCATCAGAGTCAACACATACCTGAAAAAACATAACATGAGAAGCAACCTAGAGGTATTGTTTCCTATCCAATAAGTACACGGAACAATTGACTGCTCAAAAATCTCCCTATATATAGGATATAGATACATGAAGCAAATAAAGGTATATTCTTGCCAAGAGCTGGCTTTTCTAGCCACCTGTCTAGCCACTGACTGTGGAATGTGAAGAATTCAAGATACTAGCTGGTTGAGAAGGTTAAGCATGCAGAAGGTTAAGCATGCAGAGAGCTCTCTTTTTCCAAAGGTGTAACAGTCAATTGCAGCAAAAACAAAAAGAAATTTTGTGGCTCTTT
Organism: Gekko japonicus; assembly: GCF_001447785.1. NCBI lineage: Eukaryota > Metazoa > Chordata > Lepidosauria > Squamata > Gekkonidae > Gekko > Gekko japonicus. Next base: position 50,134 of record NW_015174352.1, read on the forward strand.
AAAAAAAATTCTAGGGCGCACTTTTTTGTCAGTTGCAGGAGGTGGTCCTCTGTTGAGATCCGTGTGGATGTGTGCATGTTTGTGCAGCAGACACCCACCCCGCATTTCCAAAAGTTCAGAGTGGCTTATGATAAAAATAATCAACCAATCCCACTGTGTACAGAAGAATATGATACGATAGGCTACAGTACAATTCTGTCATGTATAATACATTGCCCTTTGTAACAGGATCGTTCTAAACACCTCAGAGAAATACAGACACACAGACACTACAGGGCTCCTTTTTATGACTAGTGAGTCAGTATCATGCCTGAGGATGAGAAATTGAGAACTGTGTTAGACAAGGGAAAATAACTATACCTGGCTGTCTGGGAATGTTGAAGTGGAACTTAGAGCTATACTCTGTGGACATGTAGTGCGGACCCTGTTAAAAAGGCAGAGAGTTAGAACAGTTGTTCCGTAAGCAGCCTACCACCATCCCACACCCCATCCAGTTCTCTGCACAGGCAGGCCAGTTATTCCTAAGAAAAGAGAGAGTATGCTGGGCTTGGATCCCTTACTGTTCTGCTCTCTGTTAGAATGAGATCAGCTTGTGCATCAGGAGTGGAGCCGCTGGGAATAAGTATTGGCTCCTGGTTTGAGGGATATTTTTTCTTGCAGTGATTTTGGGAAACCACTGTTTTTCTCTCCTCAAATACTTCCTGAAGGCCCTTACAACATCTTCTCAGAAAGCAGAAGGATGCAGATCAAACAGCACCTCCTGTACTGGAGAGAGTGTCAAGATTAACCAGCAAGTGGTAGATTATGATCTAAATTAAACTTGGTTGCACCCCTGGTGTTGGCCCCTTTGCTTAATCCTCCCCCCCCCCTTTTTTTCTATTGATGATCAGGAAATAAGCAAGAGTGAAAAGGAGAAGCCATACAAGACTTTGTTTGGGGGAATCTAACTGGCTGTTGCTGGGGTAGAATTCTTGGCTTGGTTGCATGTGAATAGGAAAAAAGCAAAGATAAAGAAAGTGGGAGCAAGCTAAAAAAAAGGGGGTCCCACAAAGCAGTCTGGGGTAAAAGATGAGCCCCACATTCAAAAAGTTACAAATCACTTCGTTATGATTAGCCCTAGCCATGCTACAAACTCCCCATACATCCCTGGCATTATGGAAATCCATTCCTGTTCACTTTCTCCACTAGACTTCTTCCCTTTGCCAGATATCTGTTCCTTCATTTTACTGCATCCAGGGGATGCTGTCCCTGTAACACCCAAACAAGGAAAGGCCCATGGAAGCATCTCCAGAAGCAGACTCACGTATCTGCCATTTTCCACATCGGCAGAGCCTTTCCCAAGTGACTTGTGGAGCAGAGGGGTATGTTTGGGTTCCAGCCCCGTCACCGCTTGTGCTCCTTGGTCTGTCGTGTCAAAGTGGACTTTCTTGACCTAGAAGATCAAACTCAGTTGTAACTTAGAAGGCTAACCATGCACAGTCAAAATATAAATTAGCTGGGGTGAATTTATTTATTTATTTGTTTATTTGTTTAATTTATATCCCGCCCTCCCTGCCGAGGCAGGCTCGGGGCAGCTTACAGAGAGTGTGTGTGTGTATTAAAACAGCGAGATATATTAAAACACAAGACTGAGTAAAACCAAAACATATAAAATCATAGGTGCTAGTAAATATAGATAATAGTAACGATGGCGGCGTTCTCTCAGGATCCAAAGAGTCAACTGCCACCATAGTCTGGGTTCTTGCCAGTTGGTACTGGTGTCGGGGGGCCGGGGCCACGGTATGAAAGGGCGGCCCCCTAATCAAAAGCCTGGTGGAAGAGCTCCGTTCTACAGGCCCTGCGGAACTGTTCCAGTAGGAGTGGAGAGTGGGGGAAAGGAGAGAGAAACAAACTGTCAAAGCACAGCAGAAATCATACAAGAACATTCCATATCTACCTGGCTCTTTAAAGATAGTGACGAACATTATTTCCCAAAGCCTGTTCGAGTCATGAGCTAGGCACAAGAAGAGGGGCAAGCAATTGCTTTTAGAACAGTCATCTGGAATTACCATGAATTGCTCACTCAGTTTTCATGGAGAATCCACGTGAAACTGATGGCAGTCCATTGCATTAAAATGTTTTTGGTGTTGTCCTCCTGTCTTGATTCAGAACTCATTTGTGGGAGTTAAAAAACAAACAAATCATAAAACTTCATGGCAATACCAAGTTGTCTGTCGTGGACCATCATAATGCTACATAGGTTTCTCACATTGACAATCCCTTTAAATTTTCCTTTTTTTCCAGCTCAATTAATCCTTGTTGTTTTCTGTGGTTCGCCATCACATTCATGAATCTATTGATACTATCTGCTATTGCTTTTTGTGGGAATTAATTGCTGCTTTTCATTTTACAGACAAAGCCACATACAGGCTGATTTTGCACAAGGAGCTGTGCCGCCGTCACACCTCCCTTTGCCCCGTTTCCATTGGTCAATTTCCCACTTGAAGCTGCACAGCCGCATTTTGACCCGCAGCTTCGTGATCCTATTTTTTGAGGATCACGAAACCGCGGGGAAAATCGGGCAAAGCCGCAGGTCAAAATGCGGCCGCGCGGCTTCAAGTGGGAAATTGACCAATGGAATCGGAGGCATGACGGCAGCGCAGCTCCTTGTGCGAAATCAGCCTCAGTGTTTTCTTATGGTCACTAAAAAAAAGTAATGAGCTGAGGCTTTGGCTGCAAAATGAAAAGCAGTTCTTCCCTCCTCCCCAACAAAACAGAAATTAATATATAACAATTGATGCCACTGAGGACTGTAGAGGAAAGATGAAGTAGCTGAGCCAGCTAAACAATACAGGAACAAAAGAGAAATTGTAGACAGAAATGGGACCTCTGCTACCTGGCACTTACTGCTGAGTAAACATACAGTAGGTTTGCCCGTAGAGAAAGGCATTGCTGGATTTTTATGAGGAATACAATGTTACCAGTGAGGGAACCACAAGGACTTGTAGGGGGCATCTCATTTCCCCCTCATTTCCTCTTTCCATCCCTTCCCTGAAACCCCATAGTCTTTCCCCTTTCCTTGCTTCCTCCTCTCTTTTCCACCCATCACCAACCTACCTTTATCTGCCCCCATCTACAGGGTTCCCCCTCCCCTCCCCCTCACAGCCTTTACCTGGTCAAGCTATGGGCCAGTTGTGTGGTGTTGGCTGCCAGTCCAGAACCAGTTGCAAGAGAATCTGCAAGGACTTCCAAAGGGCACCACATGGTTTCCTTCTACTGGCAACCTTTCCCTGGTTTCTTCTATCCCTTCATCCCCTCCCTACCTCCCAACCACCCACCTATCAACCTGTTTTTTTAATCTGGGGGCCATCTTCAGCTAAATTCATTATTTATTTATTTATTTTTGCATTTATATCCCACCCATCCCGTGGGCAGGCTCAGGGTGGGTAACATCATTAAAATAAATACAATTTCAGTTAAAAACATTAAACATTAAAACACAATAAAACATTATAACAATTAAAACAATAGGTACAGCTTGGAACAGCGTCAGCGGAAGAGCATAAGTTGGCTGTAAAATTCTGGCCTGATGGTACAATGAGTTAAAGGCCAGTTGTCAGTGGGCAGTAGACAGGTGGCAGCAACCTCAGGGAGGCCATAGATGGGTGCCTGCTGCCTCAGCCAAAGGCCCGGCGGAATTGAAGGAGATCCCTATGCAGGGGGGGCCCTGGTCTCAATAGGGAGCCTGTTCCGCCAGGCTGGGGCAAGGACAGAGAAAGCCCTGGCCCTGGTCGAGGCAAGACGGGCATCCTTTGGGCCAGGGACCACCAGGAGGTGTCTTTCGAGCGTAACGCTCCTCGAGGTGTATATGGGAAGAGGTGGCCCCTTAGATATGTTGGTCCCAGGCCATGTAAGGCTTTGAAGGTCAAAACCCGCACCTTGAAGTGAATCCGGTACTCAACTGACAACCAATGCAGTTGGCAGAGTACGTGCCTGTGAGCCCGCACAGGCGTTGACAGAAAGGGGACCCAAAGCCACTTACATCATTCTCCTCTCTTCCATTTTATCCTTAAAACAACTCTGTGAGGTAGATAACACTGAGAATGCGTGACTGGCCCAAAATCATCCAGTGAACTTTCATTGCACAGCGGAGATTCAACTGTTAGCCAAATTTCTTTATTTCTTTAATAAGAGGTTGGGGAATTATGATATTAATGTGCAATTGGCATAACTATAGGACCATGACCTATATCTACCAGAGTCCCACTTTATCCAAGTACCAGAAATACACCAGGGGACTAGATCTTAAATATGATTTCTTTTACTAAATAATTCACACACATTTACAATAAAAACTATCATACATTCAAACAACACAGAGCTAGAAAAATTAGATAGAAAGGTATAGTGACTGTCACATTAGCAGGAAAATATTGATGAAGGGTGATATTTTACCTGTCCAACACGGTGAATCTGCAGCGAAAAATGGGGAAAGATGCTTGGAAAAGGAATCATGTGATGGCCAGCAGCACACATAGGGGACTTCAGCCAGGGCTAAGACTGAAGTTGGCAAGATAGGGCAGGGTTAGGTAGAAGAGAGAGAGTGAACAATGGGCAGATCCTCACATCCCAGAAAATCTACAGCAACTAATAGGATTAATGGTTTGGCAATCGCACTGACATTCAACTAATTGTGACACCTTTGAAATAAAAAAGGAAAGACAGGAGTAGTCATGGGCGGTCGTTAGTCTTAATGTTATTAGGATGGGTGGTTGATGGAATCGTAGCAGCAGCTTAATCCTGTCACGTCGCAAGTCCTTTTGTTATACAATGAGAAATACATGTAGCATCTGGAGAAGGTGCCTACATGCTAGAGAAGGGTTTCTTCTATGGAGTCTCTGCTGGAACACTCAGGCTTTCTGTGTAAAACATGGCTTCTCCTTTGCAAACTGCTGCCGGTTGCTGAGTGCTTTGGGTGTCAGGGATGCTGGCGTGCCTCCTATAGGGATGCAGGGTTGCAAGGCTTTGGGCATGCCACAAGTCCACGTCTGGCTGGCACACTGCTTCAGTGCGAGGCTTCCCTCAGCTGGGCACGTGTCTTCAGTCCAGGAGGTTGGCACCTTCATCTGGTCTGCCACACAGTCCAGTTCCTTGACACACTCATTGCACAGTCCAGCCTTATAGATGCTGTGTAAGGCTCTTGCAGGCCCACACCAAACCAGGGGCTTCCAGGTCCTATTCTTAAATTCTAAGCATTACACCACACTGGCTTTTGTGGGGTTGCTGCTGTTGAATAGTAGCAAGCAGTCAGGCTTGGGTAAGTTATGTAAGTTGGGTGGTAGCAAGTCTCCCAGTGGTTGCTGCCAAGTCTGGCTCTGATGAGTTCTGCCTCAAAGGTAACAAGAGCCCCAGAGAGAACCCTGCCATTCACTAGCATAAACCAAGGCTTAAAGGCTTGCAATACTGTTCTGGTTGCCTACCAATAGCCACTAAGGATATTCATTTCTTAAAGCTACATGCGCTGCTTCTATAATTTTGGAGGGTTCTGCTGCTGCTGTTATTTTAGATTACAGATTTTAATGCAAACCTGGGGCTTTCCCAAGTTTGTAGAAAGATCTGTCTTGTCTGTTCACTACTCCAGTCCATGGCTACCTGGTCCGACAAATGTCTGACCCTCTCCCAAATGGTACATGTCCTCAAAGCCCTTCCTGGACACCACCTGTGCACCCGCATAGCTAATTAATACAGACTCAGTCTCCATCTGCTGAGACAATCAACAGCCTTCCCTATTCTTTTTTTTATTTATAATTACTCACACAAAAAGACAATTACAAGACTCACACATAAAGTTCCAACTTCGTTAACAATATCTAGGTGCAGACATGTTCCAAAATTCCTTATACTATAGACATCCTACAAACACACCATTATTTGCCATATCCAATACATACAATTTGTTTCCTATATTAACAAATTTCTCCTCATTTACATTCAGCCATCTATAAAAATTTAACCAGTATTTATCATAATCTTCGTATCCTTTATCTTGTAAAATAAATGTTAATTTTTCCATTTCCGCTACGTCCAAAATTTTAAAAATCACATCTTCTCTAGTAGGGGTTTCCTCGTTTTTCCACTTACTAGCATACGAAATTCTGGCTGCTGTAATGATCTGCAACACTAAATATACTTCATTTTTCTTAAGCGTATCTGGGATAAAATTTAGTAATAAACATTCAGGTGTTAGCGGTATGGTCTTATTCATTATCTCTTCAATCATCTCTTTTACCATCTTCCAGTATTTTTTAGCTTTATTACATACCCACCATAAGTGAAAGTATGTTCCATCATTATATTTACACTTCCAGCAATTCTTACTAATTTTCCTATGGTATTTGTTTAGTCTTGTCGGGGAGATATGCCATCTATAAAACATTTTAGTAATGTTCTCTTTCAAGGCACTTGATCTAAGCATTTTAATGTCCTTCTTCCAGACCTTTTCCCATTGTTCAAAAGTTAACTCGTTTTCTATATCTCTAGCCCAAGCAATCATTGAAGGTTTTACCCATTCATCTTGCATCTTCCAATCCAGCCAAAAGTCATAGGCCTTCTTTATAAATTTTACTTTCGTCCCTAACCATATTTTATCTAACTCAGTCACAGTTTCATAAAACCCCGGTTTTTTATCAATTGACCATCTTGATATTAATTGATTTCTTTCCCAAGTCATTTTGGATTCTTCATTATTTAAAATATCATTAACATTCATATTCCCACTCGGATCTAAAAAATCTTGATAATTCCTCTTTTTGTATTTAATATATAGAGAGGGTTTTACAAATGCTTCAATTGGTGAAATCCAATGTGGGAGTTTTATATAATATCTTGGCTTTATTTCTTCCCATATTTTATATAGTGCTCCTCTTATAGTGTGCTGTTTAAAATAGCTATGCACTGAGGCTTGGCAAATTGCCTGGCTGCCCAGCTGTTTCAGTTAGCAGGTATCACCGATATGAATAACTAAGAATAACTAAAAAATACTTCCTTCTTCAAGGGAGAGTTAAAAAAAAAGTAAAATAGAGAGATACAAGTGAGAAATTTAAAAAATAGAACAAAGTGCAGCAGCAGTACTTCCCTTCGCTTGTAGACTGGAACCGGAACCCGAGTCATCTGAATGAGTGGTGCCAGCTCTGCTGTGCACCCATTTGGTCAGCCTGAGGCAAATCATTCCCCTGGTTTGAGGGCTGGACCAGGCACTGGCCTCTGCACTGGAGCCAGCTGTTCTCCCATGGGTCAAGGCATTGGCAGAAAGGTTGCAGGTGGGCATCACTACCAGGTTGCATCCACTCTGCAATAAAGGGGAGTACAAGCTGGCCTGTATAAGACTGTGATCCCTGGATAAAAGGCAGCAAAGACTGTGGAGGCTACAGGCCAACAGACATGGCCACAGGGAACAGCAGGTGGAGGAGGCTGGGGAGGAGGAGGAGAAGCCGCAGCCTAGCACCTCTGCCTCAAAGAGCCCAGCCAGGGAGAAGCCCCGCTACTGGTAGTCAGCGATGAACTGGGAGGTCAGCAGTGGCGGGGACACCAGGCATGCAATGGCAGAGGATTTGGCAGAAGTGGTGGTGAGGGAGTACCTTGCCAAGTCCCCTGAAACTGCTGATGCTGATCCCCTGGAGTACTAGCCACACAAGCCTGTCATCTGGCCCAACAGCTCTAGCATGGCCATGAGCCCTGAGTCCACCTAACACCCAAACCCCAGCAGGAAAGAAGAGCACACAATCAAGAGGGTATGGAACGTGGGTCCTCAAACCAAGACACATGGCATTAGCAGAGAGACAAGGTTGGCTCAGAGCCCTGAGTCCACCTAACACCCAAACACCAGCAGAGAGACCAGTTCACAATCAGGAGGGTATAAAGCATGGCCCCTCACCCAACCAAGGCACTCAGTAGCTAAGCCCCACCACTCGGCGTGAGCAGAGAAACAAGGAGACTCAGAGCCTCACATCCAAACCTCAGCAGGGAAGAGGAGTTCACAAACTTGTGCCCTTTGACTCACGCTGTTGAGCTTCCAAGACCTGGTCAGATCGGACTAACCGGGACCAACCAGGTCGGGGCAGTCATGAGAGAATAGATGAATGTGCTCTGCCAGTCTACTTTTAACAAGCTCCCTGCCTATCTGCAAACAGCCAACAAACAAAAGGGCATGGAACTGAGCTGAGCATATATGTAGCATTCTGATCCCACAGAGCAGAATGGGAACCCAAAGAGTGATTAACACATGGAATTCACTGCCACAGGAAGTGGTGGCAGCTACAAGCATGGATGGCTTCAAAAGGGAATTAGATAAGCATATGGAGCAGAGGTCCATCAGTGGCTATTAGCCACAAGGTATAGAGAGGGACTCTGGGGCAAGTGATGCTCTGTCTTCTTGGTGCTTGGGGGGGGGGTCAACAGTGGG
>NW_015174352.1:58604-59196 GCF_001447785.1 Gekko japonicus
TTGTTTTTGGGGTGGTGGGGGGGGGGGTCAACGGTGGGGGGGGGGCTTCTAATGTCCTGGCCCCACTGGTGGACCTCCTGATGGCACTGGTATTTCTGGCCACTGTGTGACACAGAGTGTCGGACTGGATGGGCCACTGGCCTGATCCAACATTGGCTTCTCTGATGTTCTTATGTCCTTAACTCTGTTATTGGCAGCCAGCAGTGCCTGTAAAGCTTTGGAGAGCTCCTATGGGTGTTTCCGCCCCCCTGTTGCCTTGGAGTTTTGTAAACAGTTTAATTGAGCAGAAACAGTTTGTCTGGAAATGTATCAATTCATGAACCGCCACAAACAGCACCAGCGTTTATGGAATGTTTGTGCCAGGCACCCTTCCATGAACATCGCTTCAGCCAAAATTTGTGATGAACTTTAGTTTGTGAGCCGGTTCCTGCCATCCCTACCTACCTCCACGGAAGGCTTTTCCTCGTCTCCAGTAGGTTGTATTCACTGACTCGGCAACAGCCTGGCCTGCCCTAACTGCCAGAGTGACCACAAACTGTGTGCTTGTCGACTGACCACAATTTTTTTCTTTAAAAAAAAAAACTTCAGCAGG
>NW_015174352.1:59209-80659 GCF_001447785.1 Gekko japonicus
CAGGATATCCACATTACAGCAAAAACCAAAAGAGCCTTGTATCCCTTTTAGGACTATAAAAGAACTTCAGATTTCAGTATGAAATCGATTAATTTATCAGGAAGTTTGGTACTTTCCCAATTGGGCTCAGCCCCCCCCCCCTTACTTAAATATTTCTCTGCCCATCTCTTCAATCAAAATAGATTTTCAGAGTGGTTCAGTTTATCTTATCCTGAGACTTTTGCTGGAATCTTGTTATTAGGGAAACAAGTGTCTGCAGCAGTGGCCAAAAATTAGGGTTGCTAGGGAATATCTGGAGATTTTGGGGGTGGAGCCTGAGAAGGGTTGGGGTTTGGAGAGGGACTTCAATGGGGGTATAAGGCCATAGATTCCACCTCCCAAAATGGCTGTTTTCTCCAGGTGAACTGATCTCTGTCACCTGGAGATCAGGTGTAATAGTGGGAGATCTGCATCCAGCAGCTAGTGGTTTGCAAGCCTACCAAAAATGCTTTTGCTAACTATGTTTGGCCTTCAGATTGTCAGACTCCTGCAGCAATCAGTTCCCAACATACAAAGAAGTAAAGTTTATTGAGACATTGAGGTATGCAGATTATCTTTACACATCTTGTGTTAGAACTGGCAAGAAACACACGGAGCAAGCAGATATACATAATTCAAGAGGGTCCCCCAATGGCCTGGAGCCAATAAAGGAGTAGGTAAAAGCCCACCAAAGTTAACAGGTCTATTTTCCCAAGAGAAAGCTGGTGCTAGACACCAAGGCCAAACGCTCATGTTACAGAGATAAAAAAAACACTGAAGGCACAGAGAAAGAGAAACCTAACATTCCAGAGGCACCCCCCCACACACACTCCATGGCAGCTAGAGGCCTGGCTGACACAGATCATGAGCTCGCATGAGCTCGCAGACGCAATCGAAGCTGTGTAGTACTCTTTCTTCACAGCTTTGACTGCCATCTCATGGGATCTCATAAGCGTCCTATAGGATGTTCTTGTAGCTTCATCGCAGGTGCATCGCCACTGTCTCTTTAGCCGTCTTAGCCTTCGCTTCATCAGTCGCAACTCTTGGGTGTACCAAGGTGCAAGCTTAGAATGAGGACACAGAGGGTGTCGGGGAGCAATCTTGTCGATGGCTGCAGAGAGTTGGCTGTGGCAGTCACCTAATGAACCACCATCGGATCCCACAGAGCCGTCTGAAGCCACATAGGGTCCATTTGGTTCCGCGGGTGAGCTAAAATACCCTTGCCACCTAAACGGGGCCAGAGTGAAACATTCAGATAGACCCTCAGGGCAAGGTGGTCCATCCATGGCACTCCCGAGGCAGTGATCCCATCCACTGTAACCCTCACCACAAAGATCAAATCAAGCATGTGCCCAGTCCGGTGAGTGGGGGACGTTACATATTGGGAGAGTCCTAGTGCCGCCATGGACGACACTAGGTCCGTTGCCTGAGTGGAGGCCACATCATTGGCATGGATGTTGAAATCACCCAAGACTATCAGTCTAGAGTGCCCAGCCCAACACAGCCTCCATCAGGGACGGCAGGCTATTGGTTGGTGCGTTACGTGGTTGGTACACCAACCAAATCACCAAGCTCTCCCCAGGCTCCCACACTAGGCCGGCACACTCTATGTCCATGATCTTCGGCAGTGGGAGCGCCCTAAAGGAGTAAGCCTCCCGAATGAATAGAAGCCACTCCTCCCCTCCACCGCCCCCTGGTCTGCGATTGGTGAGGGACCGAGAACCCGGGAGGAGCTAGCTGGGAGAGAGCTACTGTCTCCCCTTCTCGCACCCAGGTCTTGGTTATGCATTCCAGGTCTACCTTCTGCTCAAGGAGAAAGTCCCACAGGACCGTGGTCTTGTTATTTATAGATGTGGCATTACACAACCCCAATGACAGAGGGGGGGTCATTCGTCCTAGCCTTACTGCCGGCAACCTTTGGGATGGGACGCAGGCTGGAAGGGGGCCGAGCTGTTCTGCTTCTCTGTCCTCTTCCTTTGTCTCCATGCCTGGTCCCACCGCTATACTTTCCTCTCCCCAGGAGCACTGGGATCTTTGCAAGTCTCAGGCCACTGGCAGAGCTAGTTGACACTACACTTAAGTAGATGATACCTGTAACAATGCACAATCCCCAGTGCTGCTGGGTCCTCAGCTACCTAAGTTCCTATCCTGCCATACTTCATTCCAGTAATTGATTGTCAATAGCTCCGGTAGCTCTGGACAGTAATCTAAATAAAGGCCAGCAATAATAATTTTCCTGTCTTGCTCATTTTCTCAATAAACAAATCTCTGGAAAGAAAGTGTTGTTGAGAGTAACAGGGCCCAAAGTCTGACAATGAGACTGCTTCACTCAACAACATCTGTTGGTTATTCCAACTCTTGCAAGGATGCATTCAATTGCTGCTTCTTTTCTGGCTTTTTCTGTCTGCCCCAACACTGTGGGACATTCTCCCAAAAGAAATTAGGAGGTTGTCTCTATTGCAGTTCCATAAGGGTATCTCTGGGTAATTTTTGGATTTTAGGAGGGCTGATGGTCTTTTATAGACAATATAGTTTTCAATTGTTTTAATTTTATTTTTGTAATATTTTTGTTTTATTTCTGTTACCCATGTTGGGTCCCAGTTATCTGGGGGAAAGATTTGCTTATAAATGGTTTAAATAAATGAATTGCAATTGAGGGCACACTTCATGCATGTGGGCCAAGAAATGTGATTTCATAATAAATTGTCAAATACTTTAATGTCTCACAAGACTTTTTAAAAGTGTACTATAAGATAATACAGCATATACAGAACTGGAGCCTACATGTTGTATACTTACAGTTTTAGTGGTAGGAAAAGAAAGGGGTTTGTCTCGAACATATCCACTTCCTGGCTGGTACACGCTCCAAGGAAGAGGGTGTTTCCCGTCTGGGAGCTGAAGTGGTTGGAAGTGCTTAGTGGTCGTTGACTCATAATTGTCCTGAAGGAGCTGCCTGGCTCAGGCAAGAGAACAGGAACAAGGATCAGCACCTTGACCAAAGGGAGTATTCAGGCTTTCTGTGGCTAGAGAAGCACACAGATGGAGAAACTAAGACTGGCAGAATTCTGTCTTGCCAGCAGAGTTTAAAATGGGTTACATTAAGATCACTTGCACTGTATTTATTTTCAAAATTCCTATTCCACTTTCTAGCAATTTTGCCTTCAAGGCAGCTTACAAGTACGTTTCAACAATTCAAAGAAGAATAAACAGCAAGAATCTTTCTACTCCCTCTCCAGTGTCAGTAGGGGTACTGGCTGTATGGTCAGCGGTGGCAAAGCAGGTAAAAATGCTTGGATTAAGAGACTTCAGAGCAACGAAAAACGTTCTCTCTTAACTCCTCCATTTACCCAGGTTCCACTCGCTCATGGAAACATGACACTGACTTATACTAAATGAGACCATTGTTCTGTCACGGTCAGTATTGTATACTGTCTGTATCAGCAGCTATCTGGGTCCTTGTGTGGAGGTCCTTCATCATCTGCTACCCTAGCTCCAGCAGCATAGTGAGATGCCATTTAATAGGTCCTTGACTTGGACTTTGTTATAGTGCATTATGGGAACATGAGTGAGACTACCACAAATGGACGCCTGTTGCTTCTCCAGAGAAAACCTGAACTATGAAGATGTGATTTTGTTAGCACGTGGGCAGCACGTAGCACGGAAGGTTATTCCAGCTTCTTCCTGTGTGGTTCCGGGGTTCCCGGGGAAAGTACGAGATGTTCTGGGCTGGGGAGTCCCTCGCACCCGGCGCCAGTTACAGTCCTTCCTCAGGTTCGTGAACCTTTACAGAAATTTCCTGCCCAATTTCACCCAGGTCAGTTTGCCCCATGATCGACTTGTTGAAAACGAAGGGGAAGGGCCCAGATGCAACCAAGCCGGGGGCAGCGTTGGCTTGGAGTCGGGAGTGCCAGGAGGCTTTTGAATGCCTCAACACTTTGTTCACCTTGGAGCCAGTCTTAGCTCACCCTGATGAAACGAAAAGGTTTATTGTTCAAACTGCTGCGTCTGATGTGGCAATGGGGGGGGCAATTCTCCAGGAAGGGGGGGATGGGTTACTACACCCCTTGGCATACGTGTCTAGGAAGTTTAATGACACAGAACGCAATTGGTCAATTTGGGAGAAGGAGGCGGGGGCCATAAAACTCGTCTTGGCCACCTGGAGACACTGGCTGGAGGGGGCGCGAGTCCCGTTCGAGGTATGGACTGATCATAAAAACTTGGAAACGCTCAAAATGCCCCGGTATCCAAACGCAAAACAACTCCGGTGGACTGATTTCTTTTCCAAGTTCCAGTTCACCCTTCATCATTTTCCCGGCTCTGCGAACTCTTTGGCTGACACCCTGTCACGCCTCCCCCAACATGACAGCCAACGAGAAATTATTTTGGACTCGGTGTTCACGCCTTCCCACCTGGGCGGGGTGGTGACGACACATAGCCAGGCTCGCCCTGCTACCCTCCCCCCTGCATCACGCCCACCGGACACTTCACAGTTAGACAAGCTGGGGGGGAGTCTTGGCACAGCAAATTCACCTCTGCCTTCTCGGAGGGGGACAAGGCGATTGTTGATGCAGAAGGAGACTTTGAACTCCGGGCTGATGGCTGTTGGTACCATGGACATAAACTGTTCTGCTCTCTCTCGGGGGGGAGGTGTTGCAGGCCGTGCATGGCTCTAAATTGTCGGGACACTTGGGTTTTGTTAAGTTCCTTCAACTCCTGCAGCAGCAATTCTGGTGGCCGCAAATGCGAAAGGATTTGTCCTCATTTGTCAAATCTTGCCAGATCTGTGCCATGAGTAAACCCCGGCCAGGGAAAACTCCGGGTTTATTGCACCCTCACCCAACCCCGAACCGACCCTGGGAAGTGATATCCATGGACTTTATTACGGATCTCCCACCAAGCAAGTCAATGACTGTCATTTGGGTGATCACTGTCATTTGGGTGACTTGTTTTCCAAGCAGGCGCACTTTATTCCATTTACCTTCTTCCCCACGGCTAAGGCACTGGCCAAAGCATTTCTCCACCATGTAGTACATCTACACATGCTCCCGGCCAAGGTCGTCTCTGACAGGGGAACCCAATTCGTTTCCCGGTTTTGGGGGGAGCTGATGAAACTGATGGGGGTGGAACGGAGCCTGAGCAGTGCCTATCACCCAGAGACTGACGGTCAGACAGAATGAGTTAATCAGACTTTGGAGCAATATCTCCGTTGTTTCACAAACTACCAACATGATGATTGGGTTGATCTGTTGCCCCTGGCTGAATTCCGTTATAACAACACTTGTCATTCCTCCACTGGACTATCCCCATTGAAGGCTTTGTATAGCTATGACAGCCCGCCAGTGCCTTTCCTGGAAGGGGACATTGATTTGGGGGGGGGGGATGCTGCTCAATGGTGTCAATGATTAAAGGAGTCTTGGCTGCTTCTTTGCAATACTTTGAATGCAGCCAAGGAGGCGTACAAGAGTCAGGCTGACAAGAGAAGGGTAGAGGGATGGGCTTTGCAGCCTGGGGACTCTGTCTTTGTGTCTACAAAAAACATTCAGGTTTTGCGCCCTAGCCGAAAACTTGGTTGGAAATACCTGGGTCCTTTCAAGGTGAAAAGAGTGATCAATGATGTGGCTGTGGACTTAGATCTACCTAAGAACTTGAGGAAACTACATTCTGTACTTCATTTCAGCATCCTGAAACGGGATTCTGGTTCCAGTCCTTGACGTCCATCATGACTGGTACCCCCTCCTATCTTGACTGTGGGCGAGGAACATTACAAGATTTCTAAAATTTTGGACTCTAAGATTAAACGTGGAAAATTGTTGTATTTGGTTGAATGGCTAGATTTCGGATCCCAGCACCTCGAGTGGGTGGAAGTAGGGGATATTCGGGCCCCGCAGTTGTTACGGAAGTTCCATAGCGACTTCCTGGACAAACCGGGAGAACTCCCGGAATGACTGGGAGACCTCCCGGGGTGGACAGGAGAATCGATTTTTGAGAGGGCAGAATGTCAGCTATGCTGCCATGGCAGTGGGAGGGGTTGAAGGACCTGTGTACAAAGTACTGCAGCATTCCTTCTGTGCTTCTTCTCTGCTGTAATGCTTGCTTATCTATAGCCATGCAGGTGGTGTGGTGTCTACGAGTGAGGGAACTGTGGGAGCGCTGTCGGTTCCCAGCTTTGGCACAAACGGCCTGGGGCTCCTTCTCCCATATGCGGGAATGTGGCTAATTGGCCCTATGCTTGTAGGGGCGACACCATTCTTAACAGTGCCTTTGTTAATGCATCTATAGCTCTTCAATAAAGTACAACCTTTCTGATAAGTGTGTACTCTGTTGTTGGCTGTGGAACCTGACAGTGTGAGACACTTACCCAACAGCTGGATTATCTACTTTGTCCAGGCTCGGTTTGTATTGGACAACAGGTCGGAAATTGGCTTTGTATCCAGCTCCAGTGTGACAGCCATTCTGAGGATGGAAGCCCACCTGACCTAGCAAACGAACAGGAAGCAAACAGCAGTAGCCAAGTTTTATTGCCAGTGAATTCATTTATGTACTCACTATGTCTGTTTACTGCTTTTCTGCCAAGGCACTTAAGGTGGTCTACACCATAAGACAATGATTTACAATCTGTTTAACATGATCGGAATGGAAAACCAAGATGGGAAGGAAAGATGAAAATAGGCACATGTAGGTACCAGTGCTTACAATCTCCCTATATTATAAAAGCCTTTTGGAGGCGGCACTCTCCAGAACATTCGACACGCTCTGGAATTGCTTGGCACCCTGGAGTGTCACTCACAGGGTGTCTGTCTCCACTGGCTGTGTTGCTGCCTCCCTTGCCATGGTCCGGCCCACAGAGGCGGCACCCGGCATCTTGGCCTCACTCTCCTTGCGGCGGGTGGACAGGACAGATGCTCTGGCAGCCAGGGACTGGAACCCGATTGTGCTGCTGCTGCTGCAGTCGTCCTTACCCCAGCACAAGTCACCGCCTGCCCTGTGACGGACAGGACAGGTGCTTCGGTGGAGGGGGGCCCAGCCCGAGCCTGCTGCTGTTGCCTGAGCCCGGCCACAGGTGGCCAGCTGGGCATCTGCCAAGGTAGACTGGCAGGGAAAGGCCTCCAGCAGCCCCCGCCTCACCTCTCCCCGCTCATCCGCCCTGCAGGGATGGGCCTCTGGAAGCCCCTGCACCAGCTTTCCCCGGTTGCCCACCAAGCCACCAGAGGCCCCCGCGCCACCTCTCCCCGCTCGCTCACTGAGCCGGATGGGGGGAAGGCCTCTGGAGGCCCCCGCACCAGCTTTCCCCACTTACCCGGGGGAGCGGACAAGGCCTGGTGCCCTGGCCCGCTGGGGCCTCCGCCGGTGGTGGGGTTCGGGGAGGGGCCGTGGCCAGGCAGTCTGGCCCCCTGGGATCTCAAGCAGCGGGGGGAAGACACGAGAGGAGCCACTACGGGCCTTCTTCCTAGTATTACATAATGGCCAAGTAGAACAGCTGATACAGAAGAAGAGTCGAAAGAGCCAAACAGCAATCAGTCTTAGCCAAGATGATCAGGATGACCTCTTATTTTACTTATCCTTTCTGATTTAGTCACATTGAGAGGTCACTGCAGGAAATTATTCTAGGAGAAGAGGACTGAAGCCTTATGGAAAAAGACATTTATTGGTGTCAGGCCCCAGTTAAGACACTCTCCACATACAATATTGGCAGTGAAATGCTTTATTAGAGATAGGCTCATTGTAGGTACAAGAACTTTTGTTAGGACTGAAGAAAACCACAGGAACATACAGGTTATAGGTAAAAGCTTGAAACCCCCTACATCCATATGTCACACCTACCCGATGGCATTGCTATGGCAACTCAGACAGATATATGGTGCCCTATCTAAATTAGCCAGGCGAAAGAGTCTCCAAGGTCGATCTCATGAGAACCAACTCCTGGGGCCCAACTTGAGAAATGGTTATGGCTGCTACCCCCATGGACTCTCACAACATACATCCCCCTCAGGAATTCCACCCCCCTTACCTTATGACAAGCGAAGGGAAAGAAAACGAAACTTAAAGAAATGAAAGTTAAGTTGACCTGATCTTGACAATCGGCCTGGAAGGGGAGATGAGGCTTCTCCAAGACCATGCAACTTTTGATTAATATGCTTTGCTCTGTTATGGTCCCAAAGCATTAACTAAGTTGTTTACAAGCATGCTCCTCATGCCCTGGTTGTGCTAGAGGTTTTGCAAATGTTGGACATGCATCAAACTTGTGGCATCCACATTGTATTGCATGCACTATCTGTCTACACTGCTGTCAAAGTCAGGCACAGCCACTGACACAGTAGGAGGCAGGACAATAATACAAGAGGTAAAAAGTGATGAGGAGTGAAGGTGAAAATAAGCAAATGTGGGTACCAGCTAGGATTACCAACCTCCAGGTGGCGGCTGGAGATCTCCTGCTGTTACAACTGATCTCCAGGTGACAGAGATCAGTTCGCCTGGAGAAAATGGCCACTTTGGGAGGTGGACTTTATTTATTTTTTATTTATTTAACTTTCAGTTTATATACCGCTCGAACCCCGAAGGGTCTCTGAGTGGTTTACACACGATTTTTAATTTCCTACCTAGGGCCACATTAACTGGGGGGAAGTGTTACCCTACCAGCACCCAGGCAGCTCTTGTTGGCTCTTTCCAGCGGGCTTCAGGTGTTCTTCTTGGCGGTCAACCTCCTGGAGCCTTGGGGAGGGTCTTGCTTCCTTTGGGACGGGTCTTGCTTCCAGCGACTTCCTCTGGCGGGCTTTTATCCTGAGGCGCAGCCACGCGCCAGCCACAGCTCCGGCTATGTCCTGCTGGCTCCGCCGCGCCGCGCCGCAACGACTCCACCTCCACCCAGTCTCCGTCGCTCAGCGTCACTAGGTCGCCAGGGCTGCCCGCCGATCGATCCGCCGCTTTGCTCGCCAACCGCTCCGCTGTTCTGCCGCCGCACACCCCACAAGGAGGAGGAGGGTGCCCCCTGCCATCTAAGGCAGGTACCCAATTTATCTACTCGCATTATGCTTATTGCGCTTTCGAACCGCTGGGTGGGTGGGAGCTGGGACTAGGGCTGGGAGCTCGCCCCGGCCGCGTGGGTCTCGAACAGCCTTAGTGGCCGTTCAGTGTTGTTCCTGCAGGCATTTAACTGCCTGCGCCACCGCTCCCTTTTGGGACTTTATGGCATTATACTCCTCTGAAGTCTCTCCTCTCTCTGAACCCCTCCCTCCACAGGATCCAGCCCCCAAATCTCCAGGAATTTCCCAACACACAGCTGGCAACCCTGGTACTTGCACTTACAATGGTCAAGAAGAGTGATCGGGAAGAATGGCCAGTGCAGGAAAAAAGGAACACCCCCCCCCACACACACACACACCCCTTACTGATAGGGTCCTTACCAAAAGCTGTGCCATAGCTGGTGGCGTAGAATTTCAGGGGGTCCATACTTCCACCAGAACTTGTTTTTACATAGGGAGAAACGATCCCCAGGGGAAGACGCCCCATCTTCTCTGAGGATACACAGACGGATTTCCTGATGTAAGATTTCCCTGGAGAAATAGAGATTGAAGAAGATTGACCACTGATCATTTTGGATAGCTGGGGGTTCTGCTTTACCTCAGGAAGGAAACTGGCACTGTGGCCTGTGACAACCATTTGTCTAGAGTGTGCACATCTCCCTAGAAACAGAATGAGGATGCACATGGCACTATGATGTCACAGTGAACACAGAATAAAGAGAAGGCTGATCACACCCTGATCCAAACCCATAGCCCTGTAGGGATAACAGAGCAGTGTTGAGCCCTTGACAGTGTACCAACCACCTAGTGCCTGCTGGAGGCGGTGTCGGGCTGGGCCTTGGAGCTCTCCGGACTTATAGTTCTGGGGGATTTCAGCATCTTCCTCCACTCAGGCAATGGACTTGGTGTCTTCCACTGGAACTCACTCGGGATGTATCAGATCCCACCCATCAAGCAGGCGACATGCTAGATTTGATCTTTGGCACGGGGATAGATGTGGATCTGAGTGCAAGTGATGCAGTGCCATGGTCAGGCCACCTCGTTCTGAAGGCATGCCTGAGTACCCGAGCCCCTCCCTGCTTAGGCGGCAAGCAGATTTATTGTTTATTTATTTATTTATTTAATTCAATTTCTATCCCGCCTTGCCTGACAAGCAGGCTCAAGGCAGCGTACAATAATAATTTACAATAAAAACAGATAAAATTCTAACAAAATATAAAGTGCAGATTAAATACAAATGATAAAGTGCAGATGGCGATCGTGGTAGTTGGCCCTGTATGACTAGACCAGTATCCCAAAGAAAGTGCCAGTAATAGATGTTCAGTAGCTCATTCAGTGGCGGCTCCTAATCGAAAGCCTGGTGGAAGAGCTTGGTTTTACAGGCCCTGCAGAACTGTAGAAGGTCCCGCAGGGCCCTGATGTCCTCTGGGAGCTTGTTCCACCAGTATGGAGCCACCACTGAGAAGGCCCTAGATCTGGTGATTGCCAGTCTGGCATCCTTGGGGCCAGGGACAGTCAGGCAATTGTGAGTCCCCGACCTCAGTGCTCTCTGGGGAATGTGTGGGGGAAGGCGGTCCCTCAGGTAGGCAGGCCTCTGGCCATATAGGGCTTTAAAGGTCAAAACCAGCACATTGAAGTGAATCTGGTATGCTATTGGCAGCCAGTGCAGCTCCCTCAGCACAGGCCGGATGTGCTCTCGAATAGAGAGGCCCATCAGCAGCCTGGCTGCTGCATTCTGCACTAGCTGCAGCTTCTGGATTTGGGACAAGGGCAGCCCCATGCAGAGAGCGTTGCAGTAGTCCAATCTCGAGGTGACCATAGTGTGGATCACTGCTGCCAAGTCATTGTGTTCGAGGAAGGGAACCAATTGCCTAATCAGCCATAGATGGTAAAAGTCTGCCTTGGCAGTGGCTGCTACCTGGGCCTCCATTGTTAAGGCGGCATCCAGGAGCACTCCCAGACTCCTGACCCTTGGCGCTGGCACCAATGGCGCCCCATCGAAGGTTGGTAGTGGGATCCCTACCCCCGAGCTGCTCCGACTCAGGCACAGGACCTCCGTCTTCATTGGATTCAATTTCAATCGGCTCAGTCTAAGCCAGCCCGCCACGTCCTGAAGCGCCCACTCCAGGTCACCTGGGGTTGAGTCAGACTGACCGCCCAGCAACAGATATAGCTGGGTGTCATCAGCGTATTGGTGACACCCAAACCTGTGCCTCCGGGCTGTCTGGGCAAGGGGTTGCATGTAGATGCTAAATAACATCTTTATGCTTGCTCACAGAGACTGATGCATCCAATAGGGTTTCAGAAGGCTCTGTGGGAGCTGATGCCCCCTGGCGACTCGTTGGATGCACTGGCAGAAGACTGGCATGGCCGTCTTTCTGAAGCCATCAATGAGATTGCTCCCTGACATCCTCTTCACCCCATACCAAACTAGCTCCTTGGTATACCTCGGAGCTCCAGAGGATGAAGTGGGTGCTTAGACAGCTAGAGCAAGTTTGGTGACAGACTCATGACGAAGCTACAAAAACATCCTATAGCATGTTTATGAGATCCTATGAGGTGGTGGTGAAGGCAGCAAAGAAAGAATTTTATGCTGCCTCCATCGCATCCGCTAGCTCTCACCCAGCCCAATTATTTAGGGTAATTAGGTCTCTAACATCCCTTTCTGAGGGAACCCAAAAGGTCAATAATTTGGAAACCATCACTGGATCCTATGGATCTGGCCAGCTACCACCCAGTATTGAACCTTTTGTTCCTGGGGCAAGATAGTTGAGAGAATGGCAGGAAAACAGCTCCAGGGTTTCCTAGAGGACACATCAATACTGGACCCATTCCAGTCTGGTTTCTGCCCTGGTCATGGGACAGAGACAGCCTTGGTTGCCCTCACAGATGATCTCCGCAGACATCTGGATTGAGGCGGGTCAGCACTGCTGTTGTTAGTCTATCAGCAGCGTTTGACACGGTTGACTATGATTTGTTGACTCTCTGCCTTGCCAACATATGGATTTAAGAGCCAGTTTGGCGCAGTGGTCAAGTGCACGGACTCTAATCTGGGAGAACCGGGTTTGATTCCCCACTCCTCCACTTGCACCTAGCTCGATGACCTTGGGCAAGCCATAGTTCTGATAAGAGCTGTTCTTGAAAAAGAGCAGTTTCTGTCAAAAGCTCTCTCAGCCCCACCTACCTCACAGGGTGTCTGTTGTGAGGAGGGGAAGGGGAAGGAGTCTGTGAGCTGCTCTGAGACTCCTTCGGTTAGTGAAGGGTGGGGTATAAATCCAATCTCTTCTCTTCTTCTTCCCTTAAGGGACAGCCTTGAAGTGGTTTGTCTCCTTTCTCCAGGGTCAGGGACAGAGGGTGGCACTAGGGGAAAGTTTCACCATGACACCCATTCTCTTCTCAATGCTATTTAACATCTACATGCATCCTCTTGCCCAGCTGACGCAGAGTTTCAGGCTGGGTTGTCACCAGTATGCTGACGGCACCCAGCTGTATTTGTTGATGGCCGGCCGGCCGGCGGGACACTGCCCAAGAAAATCTGGCAAAGGGATTGGAGGCTGTGGCTGGATGGTTGAATCAGAGCCAGCTGAAATTAAATCTGTCAATGATGGAGGTCCTGTGGATGGGGAGTTGAGTCTTGGGATCGGGTATCCAACTCCCGACTCTGGACAATGCTCCTTTAACCCCAGTGCCAATGGTGAAGCATCTGGGTGTGATTCTGGATGCCTCCCTTTCAATGGAGCCCCAGATCACAAAGGCTGGCAATTGGCACCCTTCCTATCTCGACCTGACCTAGCCACAGTGATCCATGCAATGGTCACCTCCAGACCAGATCACTGTAACTCACTCTAGGCAGGGCTACCCTTGAGGCTGACTTGGAGATTTCAACTGGTCCAGAATGCAGTGGCATGGGTCCTTACAGGAGCCCCTATTAGAGCCCATATACAACTGGTGCTCTGCCAGCTCAAGGTGTTGGTTTTAACCTTTAAAGTCCTTCATGGTCTGGGACCAACGTATCCTCAGGACCGCCTCTCCTGCCATCCCCCCCC
Source organism: Gekko japonicus (assembly GCF_001447785.1). Taxonomy (NCBI): domain Eukaryota; kingdom Metazoa; phylum Chordata; class Lepidosauria; order Squamata; family Gekkonidae; genus Gekko; species Gekko japonicus. Next base: position 72,294 of record NW_015174352.1, read on the forward strand.
CCAAGAGCATTATGTTCTTTGAACAACAACACACTGACAATCCTGGGACCAAGGAGTACTCACCTGGCTTCAACTAGAGCCAGAGCCTTTTCGGCTGCAGCTCCAGCTTGGTGAAATGTGCTTCCACATGAGATCCAGGCCCTGCAGGACTTGGCACAGTTCTGCAGGACCTGTAAAATGGAAATGGACTGCCAAGCACATGGGTGAGGTCAGGAGAATCCCCACCTATACAGATTCTCCTGCCTCTTCCTCCCCCTTTTCTTCCCCTGGGACAGTGTCATAGTGTTGTTATTCTTATGTGCCATCTGATAAACCGTAAATGTTGGGATTGTTTTAAAATTGTATGTTTTAATTATAATTTTGTTTGTTACATGTTGTGACATGCTCTGAGCCCCATGATAGTGGGGGAGAGTGGGATACAAATCAAAGAAATAAATTTCTTGATTGTGGCCCATAAAACATGGTAAACAGCCAAATTTTCTTCAGATACAAGATACTGGAGAGGATAATAAGGATTACGATAATTTCATTTACTGTCACAGCTTTTCTCACTGGGACCCAAGGGGGATTACATGTGATTTAAAAAAAAAAAACCCTTTATAGTCAATCACTAAGCGGATTACAAGATACAATAAGTTCTGAATTTAACAGCAAAGATTTCTAGTAAGACAAAATAATGCAGTTGGGCTGGGATTGTAGAACAGTGAGAAAAAAACAGAACAATGCATGCAAACATATCTGTTTAAGGCAACATGACTGTGTAGGAAAGATTTATCCCTGATTAAAGTCACCTCCTGAGCTGAATCATTACACTGCAGCTTTGCTCCTTCTACAACAGTATCCTGCTGACAAATTGTGTTTTGCATATTTTGCAAAATGATAGAAGCATGGGGGCCTTTCTGTAGCCTCAGGTAAACCATTCCACAACCTTGTAGTGACCACAGAGAATTTGGATGAATGAGCAATTGCCAATTTTACCTGTTTTCAGGGTGGCACCTTCAGAAGGCTTTGCTGAGAAGAATGGAGAAGTTACAGTGGAATATAGCAAGAGAGGTTGTCATGCAGGTATGTGGGTCCAATGCCTTCAAATGCTTTGTAGCATGCAGCTAGCTACTTGAATTGAACCCAGGAACTGACTCATAACCAATGGAGTACCTGCAGAAAGGGAGTGATACGTAGACTCTGCTTAGCACCCAAGAATGGCATTTGATACCAACTGTAGTCTCCTAGTTGTAAGTGCAGACCCATGTAGAGTGTATTACAGTAGTCCAGCTTTGAGATAACCATTGCATGGATCCATGTGGCCATGTCAACTGAGCCAAGGTAGGGAGCCATCTTCTGAGCTAAGTGGAGTTGGTTGAATACCTTTTTTGCAGATGCATCAGATTGCTTCTCCGGCAATAAAACTAGATCAAGTGTCGTCCCGAGGCTCTAAACTAAGGCCCCTGCCACACAGCATGGGAAAACTCGCTCAAAGTGCGGCTTCTAAAAGCCGCACCAAAGTTGAGATGCCGCGGCTGGATCCCACGGATCCCCTGAGCCGCGGCGCCTTTTCTCCCCGGCACGATCAGATGCCGGGGAGAAAGCTACGGTGGGAAGGGGAGGCTGGCGAACTGCACATGCTCACACATGCACAGTTCAGCCAGGGGCCGGGGATGCGCCGGCGCAAGGATGCGCCGGCGATCCCATGGCCGGGCTTGGGGCGCACTTCTCGGACGAACCACCAAGGTAGGTGGTTCTGTTTTGGTGTGGGGTTTTGGGTGGAAGGGGCGGATCGGGGACGCAAGCAGCACGATTCCCAGATGTTGCTGTGGGATCGTGCACGTTTGCTGCGTCCCCGTTCCGTCCCTCTACCCTCTACCCAAAACCTCTTGTGTGACCGGGGCCTAAGTCAGCAAGAGTCAGCTGGATCCCATCAAAACTAGGAAGCACCGTGTCCTTCAGGACTTTGGCCTTCCCAACCAACATTATTTCTGACTTGTCAGGATTCAGTTTCCGCTTATTTACCTTTAAGCATTCAATTACAGTTTTCAGATTTTGGTTCAGAATCACTACCACGTCACCAGGTGATTTGGATAGAGAAATGTAAAGTTGAATGTTATCAGTATATTGATGCACCCTTTTCTAAAACCATGAATGATTTCTCTTAAGGGCTTTATATAAAGATTGAAAAGCATGGGGCACAGGACTGAGCCTTGGGGAAGCTCCCAAGACAGGTCCTACACTGTTCCCAACACCAACCTCCTGAGTCCTGCCCTTAATATGATACGAACCAATCTAAAGCATCTGCTTGAATCCCTACTTGCACAACCAAATGTTTCAATAAGAAGGGATGGTCCGTGGTACTAAAGGCTGTTGATGAGTCTAGTAATAGTAGCAGAGAAGCATTGTCTTTGTCTGCATTTAGACAGAGGCCATCCACTAGGACCACCAATGCCGTCTCCGCCCCATAGCCCAGCCTGAAACCAGAGTGAAAAGTCTGGAGCAATTATTTATCCAGAGAGACTTTCCAAAAAAACCTGGAAGCACACCTTACTATTATATTTTGATTGGACTGCAGCAATTCCGTAGAGCACAAGTGAATTGGAATTTTTCGGGTGCCGAAGTCAAGAGGAAGTGCACAGCACCGTGACATTGTTCTTTAGTCCACAGGGGTTTCCACTGGGCATGTGCGTGCAAATATTAACCAATCAAAAACTGAATGGAAAATACCCTGTTTTAAAATATTATGCCAGACTCTGGCTGGTATTCTGACACGTGGCTGGCTGACTTCAAGGAAGGTGGGGGGGGGGGGGGGACATGCAACTAAGAAAGATGTTTACTGCTCAGCAGGATTATCTTCTTGCCACTAACAAAGACTGCAGAAGGCTAGATGGACCAGAAGTTTTACTCAGTATACATCAGTTTCTTAGGGCCAGGGAGCACCACAGAAAGGTCTGGGACATAGCAGCCTCCTCCTTCCTCCAGTCCAAGTCAACTTGTACAATCCACATTCTGCAAACAGTCCACAAATAGGCTCTTATACCCCCCCCCCCACTACCCTACTGTCACCAACCCCATTTCACCTTGCGAGGACAGCATTTACTTACCTGCCCCAGACAAAGTACTGGTTGTGGGTAGACTGCTACAAACAGAAGCCTGACAATACCCCAAAGGGCCAAGCCAGTCACTTAAATAAGTTAGAAACTTGCTGGAGGAATGCACAGACCTAAAGACTAACAGTCTGTATCCTAGCAACCAGCACATAGCAACCTGCTCAGACAACACACTGGCTTCCAACAATTGGAACAGGAGGTTCACATTCATAGATGGTGCAGAGGCCTTGAAAGGGATGGAGTGGCACGCAGCATACCTACCAAACCTGTAACATGTCATCTCAATAGGTGCTGTGTATCGGGATTCCAACAGTGGCTCTGAGGCCTTGGGGGTAGGGCACAGAGAAGGTTATGTGCCGTCATCATATCAAATCTAAATAGATCTCACACTGGCTCATTTCACCTCTACACACTGCCTGAACAAGAGGAGACAGAACAAATGAAAGTTTTCAGCATTTGCTACATTCAGAAAGCAACACCGAGAATCTGCATTGAGTGGGAAGAAAGGAACACAAGCCGATTATGCGCTTTCCACAGCTGCACAATGATTTTGAAGTTTGGAATTTGTTTTCTGATCAAGAACCCCTCCAAGTTCTACCTTTATGTTTTGTCATTGATGTTGAACAGCTGCTGTTCTTAACCAAAAATATCATGGATTGTTTCTGGCTTAATCTCTTGGCTAAACATGCCAAAACGGGAGATCCAGAATAGAATAGCCTTGGAGAAGGGCAAGAAACAAAGATTATAAGATTAGAAACCATCTAATCGATATGAGTACTATGTGCTGAGGTTCAGGTGCAGAAGCAGCTGAGAATGGCAAGAACGTCCACCTTAACAGAAGCAGAGACATAGCTCAACGAGGGGCTGTATTGGCTGAGGGTAAACATGTTCATATGTATGCAAAACTTGTAGTTACTGTTTTTGAATAGACTTTGTTAAGATAAAAAGTAGCAAGAATGAACTAACAGATGTTATATATTTTGAGAAAATATTCATGTACAGATAACTTTGTATGGTGTTTGAAGTTATAATTGATCAGCCAAGAATGTGCATCATCAAATGGGACTGCCAGCTATTGTTCGGGCAGGATTTCAAAAAACCTATATATTGGGGGAGCTGAACTGATTGGGAGCTTCTTCTTAGAAGGGGCTCCTTGCTTGTGACCTTATTTACTTATTGGATTTTTATTCCGCCCTCCCCAAGCAGGCTCAGGGCAGATCACAACAAACAGAGTCAAAGACTCATTACAATACAATTAAAGGTAAAGGTTCCCTTGCTCGAAAGCCAGTCAAATCCGACTCTAGGGTTGCGGTGCTCATCTCCGTTTCAAAGCCGAAGAGCCAGCGCTGTCCGAAGACGTTTCTGTGGTCATGTGGCCGGCATGACTAAACACCAAGGCGCACGGAACGCTGTTACCTTCCCACCGAAGTGGTACCTATTTATCTACTTGCAATTTCTTGCTTTCGAACTGCTAGGGTGGCAGGAGCTGGAACTAGAGACGGGAGCTCACTCCGTCATGCGGCACCCGGGTCTTGAACCGCTGAACTACTGACCTTCCATAGCCTGCAGTTCAGCGTCTTAACCACTTGAGCCACCGCAGCTCCCTACAATACAATTACATTACATTAAAATCATTAAAACAGTAAAAGTCAGAGGTAGCAGCAAATTACGTAAAAGACTGTTAGGGCTATATAGGTAGAATCAGAACATTTCAGTAGATTGGGAACTAAAGCAGGGAGGCCAACTCAGATGGACGGTCACTGCCTCCCCCGAAGGCCTAGCAGAACAGCTCCATTTGACAGGCCCTGAGGAACATTAAAAGGTCCCACAAGGCCCTGATCTCCAGTGGGGCCGGGGCTAGGGCCAGGGCAGAAGAAGCCCTGGCCCTGGTCAAGGTTAGGAGGATGTCCTTTGGGCCAGGGATAACCAGTAAGTGTTGATCCCGTGAGCGCAAGGCTCTACAAGGGACATATGGGGAGAGGCGGTCCTTCAGATATGTCGATCTCAGGCTGCGTAAGGCTTTAAAGGCTAATACCAGCACCTTGAAGCGGATCTGGTACTCAATTGGTAGCCAGCACAAGTGCCACAATATCAGCTGAATGCGTGCCCGCACAAGTGATGCCATCAGCAGGTATGCCGCTGCATTCTGTACTACCTGGAGTTTCCGGATCAGTCTCAAGGGCAAGACTGAGTAAAGTGAGTTACAGTAATCAAGCCTGGAAGTGACCATTGCATGGGTCACTGTAGCCAAATACTGGGGTGAGTGGCAGGGGGCCAATTGACCTGATCTGCCGATGACGGAAAAAGGCAGACCTGGCAACTGCAGTGAGGCATCCAGGATCCCCCCCCCCCCCGACTTCTCACCTTCTGGGCTGGCGCAAGTGGCACACCCTCCAGGGGGGGTAGCCTGATGCCCACCTCAACCCCCTCCCCGACTCAGGTACAGGACCACCGTCTTTGTTGTTTTAAATTTCAACCGACTCTGCCACATTGTATGGCCTACAATACCCCGGTCAGATTCTCTATGGTGGAGGCTGGGCAGCCGTCGAATAACACATAGGTAAGATCCTTTTATGGGCATGTAATTGCTTTCTTTTTATTATCTATGTAGCAGTAATGGATGGTGTAATTTTCTTTTGAGTTAGTCAACATTAAAGATGCAAAATAGCTATGTTGTAATAAATGATAAAATGGAAGCAAAGGTTCTCCAATAGCATTATATTTATTTGATTTTTAGTTGCTGCCTACCCAAAGAGTCTCACAGGAACTTACAACATTAAAATAATATAAGGTAAAAACTACATAAAACAAATAACAGATATAAAATATTAACATTAAAATGTTAAACTATTAAAATATGCAGCTAGCACCATACCACAAATAAAAACCCAAACATGTGGATTACCCTCCAAAGGCCAACCTAAACAGCTCAGCTTTGCCTGCCCTGCAGATACTAAGCAAGTCCGGCAGGGCACGGGCATCATCTGAGAGGGCCTTCCACAGGGTAGGGGCCACTACCAAGAAAGCCCTTCCCACTGGTGGCAGCTAACTGAGCCATCCTGGGGCCAGGCACCTGCCAGAGGCCCCTAGACAATGACCGAAGGGAGAGCGGGGGGTTGTAATGGGAGTGGTGGTCCTGTAAGTATGAGGGTCCCAGACCATTATGGGCTTTAAAGGTTAACACCAACACCTTGAATTGGATCTGGAGAGAAATTAGTAGCCAGTGGAGCTGCCACAGAACTGGAGTAATATGAGCTGACCACGATGTTCTGGTCAGCAACCCATAACGAACCAGAAACATTGTTGAGGTGCATCTCCTGCCACGAATTAAATTATGATATAGAAAAGCTATTTAGACACCTAAGGTTTCTTAAGTGCTTGCCTATGTCTGAATCAGGTCTGACCAGAGTGATCCTAAACAGTCTGCAGAATTAGGGCTGCCAACCTCCAGGTGGTGTCTGGAGATCTCATGGGGTTACAACTGACCCCCAGGCAACAGGGATCCGTTCCCCTGGAGAAAAAGGGCCACTTTGGAAGGTGGACTCTGTGGCATAACAACTGATTGAAGCCCTTCCCCTTCCCACCCCCCAACCTCCTTAGGCTCCCAAAATCCCCAAATATTTCCCAACCCAGAGCTGGCAACCCTGTGCAGAATATGTGCTTGTAAAATCTCAACAACCAAAGTGGGATTGATCAGAATTTGCAGCAGGTCAGAACCACAAGGTCCAAGGCGCCGTCATTTCTGGGCTCTCTTAGACAACAGGGTAGCTGTTATGAGGGCAAAAAAGGGGGAGGGGATAACAATGTTGTAAGATGCTTTTGGTCCTGACTGAGGAAAATGGAGTATAAATACCAATTTTTTCTATAGCTAGGTTAAAACACTCAACGAAATATGTATACATTATACGATTTTGCACTCAAGCTATAGAATTTGGCACAGATTCTGCGTGATGACCTTTTGGCACAGAGCATAAACAACCCTGAAATTGCCATGAAGATTTTAAGCCACAATAGGCCTCTGCAAATTGTACATCAACTCAGATTAATCTTTATGTAAACCCTTCGGTACTAAGCAATCAGCACTTCATCAGTTTATAATGACACCATGTGGTAGTTTCAAGGTAATGCAAAACACAAGCCTGAATTAGCTCAAAAAAGTGTAGCTTTAATACAGAGAGAGAGAGAGAGAGAGAGAGAGAGAGAGAGAGAGAGAGAGAGAGAAGCTATATTTCAGAGCGCTACACAGCTACACTTGAAAAATATATTTATTTACTTAACTTATGAATCGCCCACAATGCAAGCAGGGTCTGGGTGATTTACAGCCTTAAAAACATTTAAGATACAATATAAATAAGACTATCACAGTAGATCAATAAATTAAACCAATCTAGGATGGCGACATATACTAATCACCCTTTGCCAGCTATGCAGCTGCCCTGTGCAGCAGGGCAGGGAAGGGCATGTGTGGGCCATAGGAGAAAAGGAAAGGGTGCCGCCGTCAACTAAAAGATAATTCTTAAACAATTCTTGTTATTTAAATATACTATTCAAAACAACTGGTACACAGACAAGTTAAGAACTTGAAGGAAACTTTACAATCCCAGAAAAAACTTCACTGTTCCAAAATGGAGAAAAGGCTTCTCAGTTCCAAACAGGATAAACAGAAATGTCCATGAAGCAAGTGAATCCGGTCCTTAAGACTTGAGGCAAACACTAAATGATGAGCTGCAGTCGACCCATTCTCCAGATTTTCAATGGGTCATCGATCTAAGCATGCAAAGACACCAACACCTTGAAATGGATCCGGTACTCAATAGGCAGCCAGTGCAGTTCGCGCAGCACCGAGTGGAGGTGGGCCCGCACAGGCAGCGACATCAGGACCCATGCGGCTGCGTTCTGCAACAGCTGCAGTTCCCAGAGCACAATCAAGGGCAGCCTTGTTTTTTATTATTATTATCTATATATCTAATAGCCAAGTTGCCCCCTGAGTGCGGATCGCTAAATCAGCGCTCCAGGGGCACTTGGGGGGGAGGGGGAGGTTTGTGCACACGTGGGCCAGTCCCAACGTGTGCACAAAAATCGAAAAAGTTGAGAAAAAATTCGGGGGGATGTTTAAATCCCCCCGAAAGTGACAGAGCGTCCCCTGCGCATGCGCAGGGAACGCTCTGTAGCTGGTCGCGCCTCCTCCTCCTCCTCAAAGCCGGACTGGTGGGGGGAACCGGCCTTGCCGCCGCCGCCGAGCCCAGCAAAGGGGGGGGGGAGGACCAGCCT
>NW_015174352.1:80721-96411 GCF_001447785.1 Gekko japonicus
GGCCTCGCCGCCGAGCCCGGGTCAGAGCCGGGCGGGGTGGGGGGTGGAGGACCGGCCTCACCGCCGCCGCAGCAGCCTCGGGGAGATTGAGGGGGGGGGATGGAGGAGATGGAGCTCTTCTCCCCCCCCCGCGAGTATCGCGGGTCCCCCTCTTGTTATTATTATTTGTCTTTATTTTTATTGCTTTTCTACAAACACTATAGGAAGGGGAAAATAGGGGGATTACGAAGACTAACAAATTAAACTACGAAATAAAGCAAGGATCATAAACATACAAACATAATCATTTGTCATTCCTACAGATTAGATGTAAGAAAGAAAAGAAAGTATAAAATGTTACTGTTTGATTTCTTACCATAATAAAGCTATTTTAAGCCTATTTTGGAGAACATTATAGCCTATAATTTTTAACATTTGAGCTTTCAGTATTCCCAAATGTTACAAAAAAATTGTTATTTTCTCCTGTGCTTGTTTTTATCATAAAACAGCTTCAACTTAAGAGTTTTAGGCGCTGCTGCCTCTCCTTCTTCAGAGTCAGACTCTTCTGGAGAGCTACCAGAACCGCTTAAGTTGTCATCAGACTCGTGGGCACTTTTGGCTTCTTCTTGTGTGTTGTCTTCTGCTGTTCCTTTGTCTTTTGTTGCTCTTCTTTGTTGATCCAGAAAAGACTGCTTTCTGAGCAGAGTCAATCTTAATCTTTTTATCGCTATATGTGAACGAAGTCCTTCTGGAAACAACCATCTGAAGGGGATGGAATTATCATGTAAAAAATTGCCGTTTCCTTTTTCTTATTTCAAATGGGATGTCCTTCAAAACTTTCGCTTCTTTGCCTTTGATTTTCAAAGGGTTTCCAGTTGTCACTTCAAGATTACATCTCTTGTAGACCTTTTGGAGAATTTAACAAATATTTCACCAGGAAGTTTATTTTTCTCGATAAAATCCAGATAGGTTCGATAAACCAAGTCCATATTGCTTTGTAGTATATCCGCTTTAAAATCTATCACTGGTGCCAACGCTTCACTTAATATTTCTTTTAGATTCTTCCCTTTCTGTTTTGGGACCCCTTGAAAACAGGACATACATTGATTTCTCCATTTGAAGCTGTAATAACTGCTCTTTTTCGGAGATCCGTTCTTTTTCCACTTCTTCCAGTTGCTGTTTGATATGATCCGCCTTAGCATCCACTTAATTACTTTGTCCATTTCATCTGCTCTCTTATCCATTCCCACCAATTGTTTCTGGAAACAGTCATTATTGACGTTAGACCTCTGGTCCAGCAGAGGGCACAATGCCGCTGCCATCATAGTAGGGAAGTCAGCAGCTGCTTCCGGAGTTGAAGCCGCAGAATGGGCAGGTCCAGGAGAAGGTCTTTTCCTCCACACCATTTTCTCTGCTCTTCCCAACATGTTTACACGAGATAAGACTCATTTGAACAAGCTGAAAGTTCATCAATTTCAGAGCGCTTTGGGCTACTTTCCACCCTATTTGTTTTATTTAAAGATCTCTTGCTGCTGTCATTGGTTTGCCTCCAAACCACCGCACATGAACCGCTGTTCTTCATGGGGGGGGGGGAATCCCCTCCTCCCCCTCTATGTTTGGTTGGGGGTAAGTCCGTTTCTCCGATTTTTGGCTCACACAGCTTAGAGGGGCTTGCTTTACTCACAGGCCAATCAGTCCGCTTTTCAGGCTGCAGGAAAATTGTTGTGTCACTTGATCCAGAGAGCCAGACTGGTGTAGTGGTTAAGTGCGTGGACTTTAATCTGATAAGAGCTTTTTTTTGAAAAAGAGCAGTTTCTGTCAGAGTTCTCTCAGCCCCACCTACCTCACAGGGTGTATGTTGTGGGGAGGGGAAGGGAAAGGAGTTTGTAAGCCGCTCTGAGACTCCCTTGGGTAGTGAAGGGTGGGGTATAAATCCAATCTCTTCTTCTCTTCACAGATACCCTTGGGTAATGAAGGGCAGGGTATAAATCCAATATCTTCTTCTTGATCACTTGCCCGCTTCGTCTGGTATGCACCTCAAAATCGCCATATTGGCCTCGCGGCGGCAGGACCTTCCTCAGCCATCACCTTGGAAGAGGCACCCCTCACACCCCAGGCTAGGAGCCCCCTACAAGGGCTCCGGAGGGACTCGAAATCATCCGAGCTCCTTCCCGTCCGCTGTGATCCAGGGCGCCCACATCAGAGCTAAATGGGGCATGCCTGGTCCAAGAGTCATCAAAACCGGAAGTCCGGCAGCCTTATTGTTGTTGTTTGGCAGAGTTCGATCAGGTCCTCCCTAGGGCTGGGGATCGCCAACAAGTTGTTATTAGACAATCTCAGTGTTCTTCTGGGGGCATATTGGAGGAGATGGTCCCAAACGTATGTGGGTCCCTGACCACTCAAATAGCAGAACACTTTACTATTATTTCAAAGGTTTCATTAGGGTATACCTGTGCAATGTAAGCATTATGGAAATCAGTTTGATTTAAAGTTGCGTTTTTATTTATATCCTGCCTCTCTTCCCAATGGGGGACCCAAAGCTACCTACATCATTGTTTATTTTATCCTCACAGCACCCCTTTGAGGTAGGTTAGGCTGTGAGAATGCAGCTGACCCAAGGCCACCCTGCAAGCTTCCATGGCAGAATAAGGATTCAGACTTGGACTTTCCAGATCCTAGTTTGACATAACCACTACACCATGCTATATATATGACTACTGAAGTCATGTGCAACCTAGACCAATTTCCAACTTTTTTTAAAAAAATACATGATTCCCAGCAACTGACTGGGCATGTTTGTAAGAGAGGAACGAAGATGGGCGCAAGTCACACATATTTGTTGAAAATTCTTTGCTCAACTGAACTTTTTAAACAGGATAAAGTTAATGGGCTGGACCCATCAATGGAAGGTTCTGACAGGTGCAGATCTCATTTCCTTGCACTCAGCAGTCCTTTTTGACCCCAGGGAGGTGCCATGATGATGGGGCAAAATTGCCCTCTCCTCCCTCTGCCAACAGCATAGCTGTGCTGATGAGAAGAGGAAGACAGGGTGATTCTCCCCATTCCTCCTCTTCATAGGCCAACCGACCAGCATAAGGAGTAATTCTTTGGGTCATGTGACCTACATGGATGAACTGTATCCAGAATGGAAGGGGGGAACAAGGAAAGTATTCACAGTCCTTGCACCCATAGATCATTGGATCAGATGTAATTAGTAATACTAACAATACAGGGGAGAGCAAATGGGGTATGCAACAGTCACTCATTAGGCAAATGCTGGGACTTTTATAAACAAAAACACTAAAAAAAAGATTAAAATCTTTTAATATCCTTTGAAATTGCACTTAGTTTTTTCAGACTTTAACACTCAAATCACAGTTCTGAGAGGTTTCTCCCCCCACTCATTAGAATGAAGGATGCTCAGCTGAGCCTGGACACAGAAAGGTTATACTGGAACACATTTTATAGTCTTGAAGATACCAGTGGACTCCTGTTGTAACAAAGGTGCCCATCTGGCACATTTATTTAATAAAACATCAGTGGCACTTTCTGGTGAATTCTTCCACAGGCTATGGTGTATTCACCCTGGACCAAGGAGATTTCAATAACCATGGACAAATCTCAGATGTTCCGCTCTTGAGCAAGGTGACTGAACAGGGAGTATCTAGCCAACTTTAAGTATTCCCTAGATGAAGCAGATTTTAGGATTCTTTCCAATCCAGTTTCAGGCCTAGGTATAGGACTGAAGCAGCTTTTGTCATGCTGGTGGATGACCTGTGCCAAGATATGGACAGAGGGAGTGCAAGTCAGTTGATTCTCCTGGATCTCTCTGTGGCTGTTCACACAATTGATCATGGCATCCTTCTGGACTGGGAGGCATCATTTTGTGGTGGTTCCAGTTCAACCTGATGAATAATTTCAAAAGGTGGTGCTCCATCTTGACTTCTATGCTGTTCAGCATCTACATGAAACCACTGGGTGAGGTCATGTGGAAATTCAGGCTGGGTTGTCACCAATATGTGGACGACACCCAACTCTACCCTGAACCAGCTACAATTTACAATTTTTGTAAATTAATAGTAATTTATCTGAGCCAGAATTTTATCTACGAATACAATTTTCTACTACAATGACTACTATATAAGACTTCTATAAACACAAGATTCTGTAGTCGGGTATTTGGATTGCGGGGGGGGGGGGGAGTCTATTGTATAATATTAAACCCTGTCCAAGGATCGAGCAACCTAACACTTCAGTTAAAATTATCAATAAATTAACAGCAGAATTCCTAAATGAATAACCCTGCTGTTAGATGGCACTTCGTAGGCCAGAAACCAAAGTGCCTACAGATCTTCTCAGTGACTCTCCTCTTCAGGAAAAAAGGGCTCAAGCTCTATTACAGGAGGAAAACATGACTCCATTGGCTATTCTTCAACTGGAAAATTTACAGCATGAAATATTTACAGAGAGGTACAAACTCCAACATTTATGGTTCTACAAAGCCCATCTACAATCAGAAGAATGCCACACAAGTTCAGTATGGAGCTTTAAACAGTTACTCCAAGTCTGGTTGTTGCAGCCTTTGCTCTCTGTTCTTGTTTCTGGTGAACTCCCTAAGCATCTCCATGACTTCATTCTGAAAGACTTCTGGAACTGGCTTTGCTTCTTTGGAGAGAAAGAGAGAGAGAAACATAGCATTAATAACTGTACTGCTATTGTCTGAAGATCATGTACAAATCCAATAAATTTTCCAAAGCCCAGTTAGGCTACTCACATAAAATAAATTGATCCCTAGATGGCAAACAGCAACAACAAAAAAGGCCTTGTTTTACCAACTGTAACAAATGAAAATCATTTTTATGATATGAAAATTATGGACCTTGGAGTTTCTTAGCAACCTTATACTGTACAAAGTATCATCATAACTTACACAGCAGTTGTACAGCCTACTCCCATGAATGCTGATCAAGGGTAAGTCCTGCTCACTTCAAAGAAGCAGACTCCCAAGTAAGTACAAATACAAATAAGTACAAATACAAGTGGAGTCTTAAAGCACAGATTACATTACAATTATACACTTACTGGGCCTAGAAAAACACACCAACTTTCTAAGTAACCACATCAAATGTTAAGTCCCTTCTGACCCTAGGAAGATCTACATGGAGATGTGGCTGCATGGGCTGGAGCAAGGCTGCACGTGCAGAAGATGGAGGAGCAAATTCACCCCTTGACCTTTCAAACTCCAGCCCCCTCCTCCATGCAGCTATTCTTCCACTAAGCTCTTGAGGTCATAAACTCACCCTGGGTCTATAAGTTCTTATATGTCTGTTGCATGCTTGTCTGTGTGTAAAGCGTGTTCCTTTTTGTTGTGCCACCACCCTAAGTAAAAATCCAGCCTCCCACATTATCAGTGACTTGGGAAACACTGGTAAAGGCTGCCTCTAAGCAAGTACAAAGGGCAGAGTTTTCCAATTACTTCAACCCATCCCATGGTGGGGGGATCTAAGGCACGCATGAGGAACAGATGGATCACAGTCTGCTTTCCTAAACAGGAAACATTTTTACTACTACTGCCACAGGCAGCAGCTAGGGAGGTTTACTATTGGCTGCCACCACTCTGGCATGGGTCTCCTTGGGAGGGCCCAGAGCACCCACCCTACCCCTCTTACAGGACTTTTACAATAGGTTTCCCCTTGTACATGGCCAAATGAGGCGTGAGGACCCAGGCAGAGTAGCAAGTAGTTTTATTAAGAAATTTAACAACTTTAGATTTATAACAAGTAGGAAAAATGAGCCAAGTAAAGGCAGGTAAATCAGTAAAATAATAAATCCTAACACGTCTGTCTGCACAGTCCTAGCCCTCCCTAGGTACCTGTTCACAGACTCACCCACTCCTTTTGGTGAGCTTCCATCTCTCCCTGAGAGAGAACACCCTCCCACTCTGGGTATCTCCTCTTTCCAGGCACCGCCCTCTGTTCCCCTGCTGATGTAGTCTTCCCTCCAAAATCTCCTCTTACCCAATCACAGGGTCCAGGGGGAACCTGGGAAATGTAGGCCCTGATGATTACTCCAATGCAGGCTTCCTGGGAGCCACTAGGCCTCCCCAGAGCCTATAGGCTGCACTACAGGCCCATGATCATGAGAACTACAGATTAAGCTAGAGCACAAAGAGGGAAAATAGCCATCAGCAACCTACTGGTTACAGACCTAATGAAAACAGAAACGTAACACTAAACTAAACTTAACAATACAGCACAACACAGTTACCTCACACAACCACTTTTAACTCACACAACCACTTTTAACTTTAAAAGGGGTAATTTTTCTGATATGAGGGGACATGTGGGGAGGAAACTGAAGGGAAAAGTAGAAAGGGTCAAAACCATTGGGGAAGCTTGGAAGCTTGGAAACTGTTTAAAACTACAATTCTAGAAGCTAAAAAAATATATATTCCGCAGGTTAGGAAAGGCACAAACAGGTATAAGAAAAAGCCTACATGGTTAACAAACAAAGTAATGGGAAGCTGTAAAAGGTAAAAAGGATTCCTTTAAGCGGTGGAAAGCTAGTCACAGTGAGGCTGATAAAACAGAACACAGGCTATGGCAAATAAAATGCAAGTCTGTGGTCAGGCAGGCAAAAAGGGAATATGAGGAGCATATAGCAAAAAATGTAAAGACCAACAATAAAACTTTCTTCAAATACATTAGAAACAGGAAACCAGCCAGGGAGGCAGTGGGGCCCTTGGATGACCAAGGGGTAAAAGGAGTACTGAAGGATGATAGGGAAATGGCTGAGAAGCTAAATGCATTTTTTGCCTCCGTCTTCACTGTGGAAGATGAGAGGTGCTTGCCCACTCCAGAGCCGCTGAGTTCGGGAGGGGTGTTGAAAGACCTGAGTCAGATTGAGGTGACGAGAGAGGAGGTCCTAAAACTGATAAACAACTTAAAAACTGATAAATCACCAGGCCCAGATGGCATACATCCAAGAGTTCTGAAAGAACTCAATTGTGAACTTGTGGATCTCCTGACAAAAATATGTAATCTCTCCTTAAAATCAGCCTCCATTCCTGAGGACTGGAAGGTAGCTAATGTCACTCCCATCTTTAAAAAGGGTTCCAGAGGAGATCCGGGAAATTACAGGCCAGTCAGTCTGACGTCGATACCGGGTAAATTGGTGGAAACCATTATTAAGGAAAGAATTAGTAGGCACATAGATGAACAAAACCTATTGAGGCAGACTCAACATGGGTTCTGTAAGGGAAGATCTTGTCTCACTAACCTGTTAATGTTCTTTGAGGGGGTGAACAAACATGTGGACAAGGGGGATCCAATAGATATTGTTTACCTTGACTTCCAGAAAGCTTTTGATAAAGTTCCTCATCAAAGGCTCCTAAGTAAGCTCAAAAATCATGGGATAAAAGGACAAGTCCTTTTATGGATCAAAAACTGGCTAATTAATAGAAAACAGAGAGTGAGTATAAATGGGCAGTTCTCCCAGTGGAGGGGGGTAAGCAGTGGGGTACCACAGGGATCAGTACTTGGTCCACTGCTTTTTAACTTGTTCATTAATGATTTGGAGTTCGGAGTAAGCAGTGAAGTGGCTAAATTTGCGGATGACACAAAGTTGTTCAGGGTGGTGAAAACCAGTGAGGATTGTGAGGCACTCCAAAGGGATCTGTCAAAGATGGGCGAGTGGGCGTCAACATGGCAAATGGGGTTCAATGTGGCCAAGTGCAAGGTGATGCACATTGGAGGCAAAAATCCTAAATATAAATATACGTTGATGGGGTCTGAACTGGCAGAAACTGATCAAGAGAGAGATCTTGGAGTTGTAGTAGATAACTCACTGAAAATGTGCAGACAGTGTGTGACTGCAATAAATCTCATTACTAAAAGCATATTTTACAACAACTATCCAGCTTGCTTTCCACGGCAGGTAGGCAAATGGTAATCCCCCTGCAGAAATACATCTTCCTATCTCTTTGTACATGTTACGGCTCTCTTCCCTAAGAAAATAAAAGGTTGTCAGGATCCCTGATGGCACTTCAAAGCACCTTGTATCTCCAAATTACAACACTTGCAACCCTGGGAATGATCTTTCTGGAGGTCAAAATAAGCTGCTTGAATGAACAGGAATGTAGGAAAACTCAATGTTTGTGTACAGAATTTTAGGATACCATCTAGTCATTAGCACGTTGGGCTATGGTTCAAGTAAGTCAGTCTCAAATCCCCACTTTGCTATGAGGCCTACTTGGTGATCTTGGGCCAGTCACTCTCTCAGCTTAATCCACCTCCCAGGGTTGCTGTGAGAATAAAATCAGGAAGCATGTCTGCCACCTTGAGGTCTTTTGGGGAAAGCGAGATTTTATAAAGAATAAAAATGTGCAGTTTTAGTTGTGTTGACACATGAAGGAGAATTTCAAATGCTCAGTACCAACTTTCTAAGCATTTAGACATCCACACACTAGGGAGGTTTTTCCTCCCAGCCTTGCTCACAAGAACACTACCATCTATCTTTTACAGATGGGCATCAGAGCCCACAGGACTATGCATAAAGGACCACGTCATATCCAAATAAATCATTACATTATGAAAAAAAGGAAAACGAAAAAGGAAACCTAAAAATAGTGGCCCGAAAAGATACCACTTGACATTACCTGTTGCCCAGTAGTAGATATCCCAGTCATTACTAGGCTCGTTAATCAGGCGATCATAAAGGTCCAGCTGTTGTTCATTCATTCTATTCAGGTTTTCTTTGGCAAAGAAACTGAGAGAAACAATAAGATTATTGCCCCTGGCTTTCCCCTGTGAAACGAGAACAGGAAGGGTTACTAGGGAAGCACAAACAGTGCAAGACAGGCCAATAACCCCCCAGACCAGCAAAGAGATGTTATGAAAGCTAAAATACCCCCCCCAACACTCCTGTACCCTAAGGGGGGGGGGAGAAAGCAAGAAGCGCACCCAAGCAGAAGACAGTTTTCCAGCATGCCTCTCTTGCGACTCTCGTACAGCAGTCTGGCGCGCTTGGTCGCCAAGGGCTCCTGGGGCCGACGGTGCCACGGCGGCAGCGGAATTTCCAGCAGGTCCCGGCCAGAGTCCGAGGGCGAATCCCCACGATAGCCGCGCCTCGACACAGGGAGGAGGCGGAGAGGGCGAGATGAGAAGCGCTGGGGGGAAAGGGAGGAAGAAGAAGAAGAGATTGGATTTATACCCTGTCCTTCACTACCCAAAGGAGTCTCAGAGGGGCTTACAATCTCCTTTCCCTTCCTGATGCTTTAGAAGAAGAGAAGAGATTGGATTTATACCCCGCCCATCACTACCCAAAGGAGTCTCAGAGCAGCTTACAGTCCTCTTTCCCTTCCTGATGCTTTAGAAGAAGAGAAGAAGAGATTGGATTTATACACCGCCCTTCACTCGTTGATGCGCTCAGCTTGTCATGCGCACATCTCGCCAGCACCTCTGCATTCCTTCCTGTATATGTCAGCCATGCTTTGATGTAACGTTATCTAGCCAAGGCCACAGGTGGAAGAGCAAGAGAGCTTTGCTTTGACTTTAATTAGTAGAGACTGTGAGAAAGTGTATGCTTATTTATAATAAGGTAGCCGTTGCTTTCCCAAGGATTAGGCACGTAAGAAACCTTTGGGCGCGCACGGGAATCATGTTTATTGGCTGTATTGATTATGAACTTGCTTTAACCTTCCCAGCTCTCCGAGTTATCGCTATTCTGAACAGTGCCTCTGTTCAAGTGCTTCATGGCTTCAATAAAGTAAAACCTTCCTGCAAGTGTGTACTTTGTTGTTTGCTGTGGGGTCTGACACCCTTCCCCTCTCCACAGCGGGTGGGGCTGAGGGAGCTCTGACAGAAACTGCTCTTTTTTAAGGACAGCTCCTTATCAGAGCTACGGCTTGCCCAAGGCGATCCAGCCAGGTGCGAGTGGAGGAGGAGTGGGGAATCGAACCCGGTCCCCCCAGATCAGAGTCCGCGCACTTCACCACGACACCAAAAGGGGCAAATGCCAAACGGCCGGAGACCGAGCCGGAGGCCCGTTCACAGCCCCAGTACTGCCTCCGACAGCGGCCCCAGAGGGACACTCTCCCTCCTCTCCCCGGAAATTCCTTCCCAGGATTCCCAAGAGCGCCAAGTCGTGCCCTTCTGCGTGCCGGGCGGGCGGGCGGCCTGCCTGCCCCCGGAGCCACAAGGCCGCCAAGTGTGTGTGTGTGTCGTGTCCTTCCCCTCCCCTCCCCTCCCCTCCCGGCGGATTCGTGTACCCTTCCCCCCACACTCACTCTAACGATGAGCGCGGCCATGCTCTCCACCCGCAGCTCGCCTTCTCCAAGGCCGCTCTCTATGGTCTCGGGTTCCTCCACGACAACGCGCGTCCTAGAGTTCCCTCACACCGGGTCCTTCCCCGTGCGCATGCGTACCGCTTCCCCGGCTAGCCCCCCCTTTTTTCCCTTCCTTTTGGCGCGGGCCAGCGGCTGTAGGCCGGAAGGGGGCGTGTCTCGCCAGGGAGGAAGGGGCGGGGCGAGGCAAGGAGGGAGAGCGAGCGAGAGGGGGAGAGAGAGAGAGAGAGAGAGAGGTTCGCGCGCGCGTTTTGGGCCTGTTTGGGATTCTGGGCCTTGCACGGTACATAACGCGGCTGGAGTCGTCCTGGGGGGGCGCCGACATTTTCTGAATGGAGGGAGCGCGGGCGGCGGGGAGTGGGAGGAAGGGCGCGGGTCCTCTTCGTTCTCAGCGCGGGAAGGAGGAGGCGGCGGCGGCGGCGCGAGATAACGCAAGTATGGCGGCTGGGGGGTGGGTGGGGGTGACGCGCATCGGCCGCCCCCCTCCCCCTCCCCCTCATGGCTTGTGTCGGGGGCTCCGGGTTCAGATTCGCGGGCGGGGGGGGACGGGCGGGGGGCGCGGCTGGACGGGGTTCCCAGGAAGGGGTGGACCTCATCGACATCTACGCGGACGAGGAGTTCAACCAGGTGAGGGGGGGGGGAGGGCGCTCCTAGGTGGCTCTCGTAGCAGGTAGGGGGGGGGAAGCCCTCCTTGAACGTTTGGCCCCCTGTCGAGAACCGTCGAGTGGCGGCCGTGCGGCCTCTGTGAAGAGCAGCAGCCTGGGGTCCTCCTGTGTCAAGCGTCACTGCTGTGCCCTGCCTTCATTCACAGGGGCGCTTCGGGCAAGCCAGTCAGGTTGGGCATTGGAGCTGGAGAGGTTGTTCCGCTCTCCAGTGTGAAGTTACATTTCCTCACCCAGGGTGGGCTTATTTTTACAAAAAGAGGTGCTGTATTAAGTGAAAAAGTGAACGTTGCTTGGTCAGTGTTGCACTTAGCAGCTGTAATAAGCTATTCGTATTGATTGATGTGAATAACAAATATGTGGGAAGAGACTAAATGGAAAAGCGGGGGGGGGAGGAAGTGTGGCTACTCCTTCGGTGCGCGCTGCAAAGAGGACGGCTGGAGGGAATAGGCGCGCGCCAGCGTGATCACACTGAACTAGTCTGTCTGCAGCCAGTGGCAAACCATTTGCTAGTAGATATTTGCAGGTACTTTTTAACTGCACATCTTCGGTGGCACACCACAGGTTGGCTATGGGTGCGCTACGCTTCCCAGATGTTACAGTGTGATCGCGCCCCGAAAATCCACCCAGTATTTGTGCCTTTCGCGCAGCAAATTCTCGGTGTGACCGGGGCCATACTTCATCTTTTTAAAGCACTGGTTCCCAAAGTGGACAATACCACTCCCTGAGGGAGCTGGAATGATCCAGGTGGGGGGGTCAGAACCTTGGGTGCAACTGGGGTGTGTGTGGAATACAAATAAGGGGGTGGTGGAAGCATAAAGAAAGAAGAGTCCAGAAGAACCTATCTAAAGCAGCCCTTTTGGTGGTAGGCCAAATAAGTTTCGGAACGTATGATGTAAAGTCTGGGTAAATTAGAGTAAGAATGTTCAAAGACCTCCACGGTCTGGCCCCTTATATCTGGGGGACTCCCTCTCCTGTTACAACCCCCCCCCCCCCCCCGGCGTCGCCAGGATGTTTGGAGTCCCGTTGCCAGAGCGACGCATAGCTTCACATCCTGGCGACGCCGGTGCAACGCATATCGCTGTCCTCCCGCGGCAGGGATTCTGTGACAACGCACGGATCCCCCGCCGCGGCTTGGCAGCCCTAGCCTGGCCCCAGGATGGCTCGGTTAGCTGTCGGCAGGGGAAGGGCCTTCTCAGTAGTGGCCCCTACCCTGTGCAAAGCACTCTCGGATGCCACCGACTCCTTGCCGGACTTACTTAGCTTCTGCAGGGCATGGAAAGCTGAATTATTTAGGTTGGCCTTTGAAGGATAACCAAGTGTTTGGGCTGTTTTAATAGTGGTATGGTGATAGTCACATATTTTAATGTTGATGTATTATTTTTGGTTTTTAGTGTGGCTTTTTTCCTCCTTGGCTTTAATGTTGTAAGTTGCCATGAGGCCCTTTGGCTGAGTGGCAAATAAAAATATCTAATAAATAAAATAAATTATTGAAAAAGTTATGGTTAGTGTGGGACTTAAAAATGTATAATGAAGCATATTGGGTGGTCTGTTAGTAAGAAGAGAAGCACCAATGAGACTGCTTCAATGGTGGGATTGCATTGCAGATATCATTTGATATATTTTTTCTAAGAATGTGACTGGTTAAGTGGCATGGCATGGGTATAATGTACAGTAGCTTTATCTACCCTGTAGCATTCATCTCTGGTCCTCTAGGGCATTCGACAGAAGTGCCGCATCGTGAAGATGGGAATTCAAATTTTGCAGTAAATTATTGTCCTTTCCATACTTAATGTTTCTCATGTATGTGTTTATCTAGATTACTCAAATAAGGGAAATACTATTGAAACAGGCAACATCTATTGTGTTGCTTTAGAAAAATGTGTTGTTATTCGCAACATCTTTCTGGAGGCACGTGTTGTCACTTGTTTTAGCTCTAAAGCTATTCACAGCTGAGTTCTTCTAAGCATGTACAGATACCATTTTAGATTTGGTGGAGGCAGTAGTAGAGAACAACTCAGTAAGGGATGAGATTGGAACCAAATTCGTATCCTGTAGAATTGCTCAGTAATCCCAGACCTATAGTAGCTATATTGTTATACAGTGGTAGAGTATCTGTTTTGCATAAGTACCATGTATGGTTCTTGGTGATAATGATTACATTTTTCTGAGAAGTGGAATGTGGAAAGAATTCTGTTTGATGTTTGAGAGCTTCTGTCTGTCAGAGCAGTCAGTATTTGGCTATAATTCATAGATCTACAGCTTGGGTTGCGAAGCTGTTCCTTATCACTAGGTTGGCCTGCCTTTGCTAGCCAGATTCATCCAGGAGTAACCAAACCAGAGATTTGCTGAACTGTACCTTACGGCTTACACAGATGTAAAGGTGTGAGATCAGTGAATGGGTCTTTCAGTTTAGTTAACTGTTAGTAGCAGCTACTTGGTAGGGATTCCCCAGCATGATTGCAGACGGACAGCCGTAACAAAATGAAACCAAAGAAGTGAGCTGTGAGTGATTGAAAGTTCATATTGAAATAAATGTTAGTCTTTAAGGTTCGAATGAACTTTTGTTTTATTTCCCCAACATGTGTACACAGTTTTCCTAATGGAAGTCACACCCCAAGCTGCTGTTTGTCCTGTGGGAGAACACAGGTACCTGTATAGTTAACACACAACTACCATGTGACCCATCCTTGGTCCGGGACATAGACCCACACCAAGTCTACACTTGGTGTAGACTTCTTAAGTGACTCTTAACACTTCTATGGGGAGAGCTATTCATGCCTACTCTAGTGGGTTGCATGTTTTCATTTTATCCTTCATGATAACTCCTTGTTTCAGGAGTGTGTACGGGAGGGTGCTTTTTCTTCTGGCCCAAATGTAGGTGCAGAATTGAATTTGGACTGCTTGAAAATACATGTGTAATGAAGTTGAACAAGTTGCTTGTGTGGTGGGAGTGTTACGTGCACAGCTTTGATGCTTTGTGTCTTTGACCATTATCCCCCGGCTTCCCTTTCACCCAGTGTTTTCTGGATGCTTTGTATTATTTCTCTTTCTTATACGGAGTCAGTGGTGACTTATACTGCACATCTCGATGATGTGTGTATTTTGTTGTTTCCCTGTTGCTTATTCGTCTGTGACCCACCCATCTCCCATGTTCCTTGACTTTCATTTCACTGACTGAAATGTTGTACTACCATAGTTGTGATGGCAGCTATATAGTAAATTCTTGTGTCTGTGTAGTCCAATAGCAAGGTTTACAATACGATAGCGAGGTTTTTTGTCATGTTGTAAGAAGTCTGGACAGTGGATGCCACACATACACAGTGTTTGTGTACAGAACCCTGTTTTGTGTTTGGATGTGTCACACATGTTGTTCTGGTTTTTATACCCCACTTTTCTCTTACCCTGAGGAGTCTCAAAGCGGCTTATAGTCTCCTTTCCTTCCTCTTCCCACAACAGACACCTTGTGAGGTAGGTGGAGCTGAGAGAGTTCTGAGGGAACTGTGACTGGCCCAAGGTCACCCAGCTGGCTTCACGTGGAGGAGTGGGGAATCGAACTTGGTTCTCCAGATTGGAGTCTGCCGTTCTTAACCACTAGACCACGCTGGCCCCTGCTGGGTGCTTCTAAGGTGGCTAGTAGCTCAGATGGCACTGTACCTGTGGAGTGGTGTTCTCATGATGCGATAGGTGCTGCTGAAGACTGGGTGCTTTTCTCTTCCCTTTTGTGCTCCTTGAAAATCCATTGCTGAGGATTGGGGGATCCTACAGAACATTGTGGCATGGTGGAGGACGTTACTACAGCAAGGAAGAGCAATTGATCAAAATCCTACTCCTTTTTTGTGATGGGAGTCAGGTTGGGCCAGTTGCTCCTTGCTGCAGCGCCCCCATGCCACATAGCCTATTCTGGATCCTCATGGGGCCCCGGGGTGACAGAAAGATTCTGAGAGAATGGAAAACAATAAAATTTCTTCCATAAATCTTGCTGTGTTAGCAGAACCTGGGATCCAAGACCATGTGTTTAATTTGAAGAGTATCATTCTGGTTATGCTGTCGAGCTTAGCTCAGCTTATTAAAAAAGGACAAACATATTTCAAGTCATTTTTCCCCGATACATGTAAAAGTGAACTACACATCCCAAACAAAATTGCTGTGTTTCAATGCCCAAGTAATTAGGCTGTACTTTATCCTAAATGTTTAAAAATCTCCTGGGAGCATTCTCTTTACAGTTCTTGGTTCACTTGAAAGAATTGCAGAACAGAGTAATAAAAGTTAGCCCCAAACTGCTTTCCGTGCTGTTAAAAGGGAAAGTCAGTTTGTTTCCCAAGAAGGTGACAGTAGGCATTCCAAGTGGCTTAAATGAAATTCTTTATGTCACTTATAATTCAGTGAAGTAAATTTTAAGGAAAGATTAATGAGAATATGATGGCTATAAAATAGCCATATTTTGAAAAAGCCATGTAGAACAGAGAGTACTATCACCATGTATGATAGCAAAATAATGTCCTGTTAGTCTGAAGTTAGTTCTGTGAATAGCCTGTGTCTGCCTAAGAACGACTAGTGGGTGGGTGGGAAATCTCTAGGATAACAATCAATACTAAATTGGTGTTTGAAACCTGTATGCCTCTATACTTGCTTGCTGATGCTGTAACTGAATGTATGAGAAAATACTTTACAAGAGATGCGGATGCTAGACCATATATATATATA